>NC_074670.1:46809355-47109355 GCF_029448725.1 Salvelinus fontinalis
TAATCATGGCCTCTAAACCTTCAAGCTGCATACTGGATCCTATTCCTACTAAACTGCTGAAGGAGCTGCTTCCTGTGCTTGGCCCTCCTATGTTGAACATAATAAACAGCTCTCTATCCACCGGATGTGTACCAAACTCACTAAAAGTGGCAGTGATAAAGCCTCTCTTGAAAAAGCCAAACCTTGACCCGGAAAATATAAAAAACTATCGGCCTATATCGAATCTTCCATTCCTCTCAAAAATGTTTGAAAAAGCTGTTGCGCAGCAACTCACTGCCTTTCTGAAGACAAACAATGTATACGAAATGCTTCAGTCTGGTTTTAGACCCCATCATAGCACTGAGACTGCACTTGTGAAGGTGGTAAATTACCTTGTAATGGCGTCAGACCGAGGCTCTGCATCTGTCCTCGTGCTACTAGACCTTAGTGCTGCCTTTGACACCATCGATCACCACATTCTTTTGGAGAGACTGGAAACCCAAATTGGTCTACACGGACAAGTTCTGGCCTGGTTTAGATCTTACCTGTCGGAAAGATATCAGTTTGTCTCTGTGAATGGTCTGTCCTCTGACAAATCAACTGTACATTTCGGTGTTCCTCAAGGTTCCGTTTTAGGACCACTATTGTTTTCACTATATATTTTACCTCTTGGGGATGTTATTCGAAAACATAATGTTAACTTTCACTGCTATGCAGATGACACACAGCTGTACATTTCAATGAAACATGGTGAAGCCCCAAAATTGCCCTCGCTAGAAGCCTGTGTTTCAGACATAAGGAAGTGGATGGCTGAAAACTTTCTACTTTTAAACTCGGACAAAACAGAGATGCTTGTTCTAGGTCCCAAGAAACAAAGAGATCTTCTGTTAAATCTGACAATTCATCTTGATGGTTGTAAAGTCGTCTCAAATAAAACTGTGAAGGACCTCGGCGTTACTCTTGACCCTGATCTCTCTTTTGACGAACATATCAAGACTGTTTGAAGGACAGCTTTTTTCCATCTACGTAACATTGCAAAAATCAGAAATTTTCTGTCCAAAAATGATGCAGAAAAATTAATCCATGCATTTGTTACTTCTAGGTTAGACTACTGCAATGCTCTACTTTCCGGCTACCCGGATAAAGCACTAAATAAACTTCAGTTAGTGCTAAATACGGCTGCTAGAATCCTGACTAGAACCAAGAAATTTGATCATATTACTCCAGTGCTAGCTTCCCTACACTGGCTTCCCGTTAAGGCAAGGGCTGATTTCAAGGTTTTACTGTTAACCTTTAAAGCGTTACATGGGCTTGCTCCTACCTATCTTTCCGAGTTGGTCCTGCCGTACATACCTACACGTACGCTACGGTCACAAGACGCAGGCCTCCTAATTGTCCCTAAAATTTCTAAGCAAACAGCTGGAGGCAGGGCTTTCTCCTATAGATCTCCATTTTTATGGAACAGTCTGCCTACCCATGTGAGAGACGCAGACTCAGTCTCAACCTTTAAGTCTTTACTGAAGACTTATCTCTTCAGTAGGTCATATGATTGAGTGTAGTCTGGCCCAGGAGTGTGAAGGTGAACGGAAAGGCTCTGGAGCAACGAACCGCCCTTGCTGTCTCTCCAGGGCCGGTTCCCCTCTCTCCACTGGGATTCTCTGCCTCTAACCCTGTTACTGGGGCTGAGTCACTGGCTTGCTGGTACTCTTTCATGCCGTCCCTAGGAGGGGTGCGTCACTTGAGTGGGTTGAGTTACTGACGTGAACTTCCTGTCTGGGTTGGCGCCCCCCCTTGGTTGTGCTGTGGTGGAGACCTTTGTGGGCTATACTCGGCCTTGTCTCAGGATTGTAAGTTGGTGGTTGAGGATATCCCTCTAGTGGTGTTGGGGCTGTGCTTTGGCAGAGTGGGTGGGGTTATATCCTTCCTGTTTGGCCCTGTCCGGGGGTTTCTTCGGATGGGGCCACAGTGTCTCCTGACCGCTCCTGTCTCAGCCTCCAGTATTTATGCTGCAGTAGTTTATGTGTCGGGGGGCTAGGGTCAGTTGGTTATACCTGGAATACTTCTCCTGTCTTATCCAGTGTCCTGTGTGAATTTAAGTATGCTCTCTCTAATTCTCTCGTTCTCTCTTTCTCTCTGAGAACCTGAGCCCTAGGACCATACGTCAGGACTACCGGGCATGCTGACACCTTGCTGTCCCCAGTCCGCCCGGCCTTGCTGCTATTCCAGTTTCAACTGTTTCTGCCTGCGGTTACGAAACCCCTACCTGTCCCAGACCTGCTGTTTTCAACTCTTAATGATCGGCTATGAAAAGCCAACTGAGATTTATTCCTGATTATTATTTGACCATGCTTGTCATTTATGAACATTTTGAAAATCTTGGCTCTCTCTAATTTTCTCCTTCTCTCTTTCTCTCGGAGGACCTGAGCCCTAGGACCATACGTCGGGACTACCGGCCGTGGTGACTCCTTGCTGCCCCCAGTCCGCCTGGCCTTGCTGCTATTCCAGTTTCAACTCTTCTGCCTGCGGTTATGGAACCCCTACCTGTCCCAGACCTGCTGTTTTCAACTCTTAATGATCGGCTATGAAAAGCCAACTGAGATTTATTCCTGATTATTATTTGACCATGCCTGTCATTTATGAACATTTTGAAAATCTTGGCTCTCTCTAATTTTCTCCTTCTCTCTTTCTTTCTCTCGGAGGACCTGGGCCCTAGGACCATGCGTCGGGACTGCCGCCCGTGGTGACTCCTTGCTGTCCCCAGTCCGCCTGGCCTTGCTGCTATTCCAGTTTCAGCTGTTCTGCCTGCGGTTATGGAACCGCCACCTGTCCCAGACCTGTTGTTTTTCAACTCTTAATGATCAGCTATGAAAAGCCAACTGAAAATTATTCATGATTATTATTTGACCATGCTTGTCACTTATGAACATTTTTGAACATCTTGGCATAGTTCTGTTATAATCTCCACCCGGCACAGCCAGAAGAGGACTGGCCACCCCTCATAGCCTGGTTCCTCTCTAGGTTTCTTCCTAGGTTTTGGCCTTTCTAGGGAGTTTTTCCTAGCCACCGTGCTTCTACACCTGCATTCTAGCTGTTTGGGGTTTTAGGCTGGGTTTCTGTACAGCACTTCGAGATATTATCTGATGTACGAAGGGCTATATAAAATAAAATTGATTGATTGATTGAACTTAATATCCTGAATACAAAGTGTTATGTTTGGGGCAAATCCAACACAACACATAAATGACTATCACTCTTCATATTTTCAAAAATGGTGGTGGCTGCATCATGTTATGGGTATGTTTGTTATTGGCAAGGACTAGGGAGTTTTTAGTGATAAAAAGAAATGGAATAGAGCTAAGCACAGGCAAAATCCTAGAGGAAAACCTGGTTCTGTCTGCTTTCCAACATACCCTGGAATACAAATTCACCTTTCAGCAGGACAATAACCTAAAACATAAGGCCAAATATACACTGGAGTTGCTTACCAAGATGACATGGAATGTTCCTGAGTGGTCTAGTTACTGTTTTAACTTAAATTGGATTGAAAATCTACGGCAAGACTTGAAAATGGCTGTCTTGCAATGATCAACAACCACCTTGACATAGCTGGAAGAACTTTTAAAAGAATAATGTGTAAATATTGTCGTACCCAGGTGTGCAAAGCTCTTACGGACTTACCCAGAAAGACTCATCACTGCCAAGGGTGATCACTGCCAAGGGTGATTCTAACATGTATTGACTCAGGGGTGTGAATACAGGGGTGTGAAAAAATAAATGAGATATTTCAATAAATTTGCAACAATTTCTAAAAACATGTTTTCACATTGTCAATAACAGACGTTTACTTTAAAACAGGAGGCAGGCAGAGGTTAGTAATCCAGGGCAGTGGCAAAGGGTACAGAACGGCAGGCAAGCTCAGGGTCAGGGCAGTGATCCAAACCGGGATAACTAGTAAACAGGCTTGTGATCAAAACCGGGAAAACAAGTAAACAGGCTTTGTAGGCTTGATGAGACAAGACGAACTGGCAACAGACAAACAGAGAACACAGGTATAAATGCACACAGGATAATGGGGAAGATGGGCGACACCCGGAGGGGGGTGGAGACAAGCACAAAGACAGGCGAAACAGATCAAAGTGTCTTTTTTTTAAATCAATTTTGAATTCAGGCTGTAACACAACAAACTGTGGAATAAGTCAAGGGGTATGAATACTTTCTGAAGGCACTGTAATTGTATAGTTATCTGGTTTGTTGTGTACCTGTTTGAATCTCAGAAGACCAGAACCTTAATAATAAAAATAATAACAATAATAGTAATTTACTTTACAAACACTAATTAAACTACATACATTTCTGATCATATCTAAAATAGTACATGATAGTATAATCTTAATTCCGCACACAGTACCTGTACAGCAAAATAAGAGAATATTACATTTTGTTATTTGTTATTTATATTTTGAGCTAGTGCAGTAATAAGCTAATGTTGTAAATACATTCTAAGGTACTTTGCCATATTTTTTCACACCATCAGAACATATTTTTCTTCCCCTGAACATTTCCACATCTCTGGTTTCGGTGGGTTAAAGTTGCTGATGCATTAACTGTTTGAGTCACATGATTACCAGTCGAGAAACCCCTCAGCCAGAGGACAGACTGATGGGTAAAACCAACCTACTATGGCTTATCTTCAGGACATTAACATATCCGGTTAGCTCCTCTGGTTAACTAAAAGTAAAGCATATATGATTTCACCATGTGTCTGTCTCCAACAAAATAAATGATTCAAAAAGAACAAATTGAGAACAGGATGTTGAGAAATAAAGAGAATGATGTTTCTAACAAAGTGCTGATAACGTAATGTAATCGTGTGTAATATGCAGTGGAATCACTTGACATGCTTCATTGTTGATGCCGCTGCGTGACGGGAAATTGCAATTTGAAAATAAAATCCTGTTTTTTAAAAACAAGCAAAAGTTGTGCCTGTCTTCTCTGATACTACAGTATAGAGGTTAAAAAAATTCAGAACCTTGGGCTACCATTCATCCCATATGAGAAGTAATAAACACAGTCTGCATAAAATCAAATGTTATTGGTTGTTGATTCTTGCTAGAAATATACTTATTCATGTTACCATACCATCATTTATTGATTACTTTAAATATATAAGAATGTCTATGCTGGGTTAATGAAGGATGGATAGCAATTTGGTGTATGGAATTACTGAGTGAGACAAGGTGAAGTGCAGAAAACTAATATTCTGTTCCTAAGGAGGGAGGCAAAGGGCAACCGTCTTGTTTCAGTTCTTGATAAGGAGCGAGGAACTCGGCTCGAGGTCAATTCAACAGAAACCTCTGGGAGGAGGGACAGGGGGGCCCACCACAATGACTCTCCTACTACAGTCCTATCTTACACACATACATTTCCCCGCCCACAAAGGTTCTAGCACCAGGCATGGCCATGACTACACCAGTGAGAGGAAACAATTAAGATCCTGCCTAGCAACCGAGATGTATTGGCTGTCTAGATGTGTAAGGAGTTGACCCCGCCTAGTAGGAGGTTATAAATAGATGTGCTTGTCTAATCATGCTTTGTCTTTGCAGCTGCATGACCCATTGGGTGAATAAACTTGGTTTGAGTTTTTCTTAGTTCTTTTCTTAGTCCGTTTGAGTTTTTACTCTCTTTGTTAAGAACCTAACAATACACATATTTAGCACATGTTATTGCAGGTGTAGCAAAATGCTTGGGTTCCTAATTCCAACAGTGCAGTAATATCTACCAATACCAAACAATAGACAAAAAAAATAAAAAGTAAAAAATGGAATTAAGAAATATAGAAATAGTAGGATGAACATATGTCGGAGTCCGGAGTATAAAAATATATACACTGAACAAAAATATAAACCCAACAGACATTTTACACATGCTCAAAAAGCTTATTTCTCTCACATGTTGTGCACAAATGCGTTTACATCCCTGTTAGTGAGCATTTCTCCTTTGCCAAGATAATCCATCCACCTGACAGATGTGGCATATCAATAAGCTGATTATACAGCATGATCATTATACAGGTTCACCTTGTGCTGGGGACAATAAAAGGCCACGTTAAAATGTGCAGTTTCGTCACACAACAGAATGCCACATATGTCTCAAGTTTTGAGGGAGCGTGCAATTGGCATGCTGACTGCAGGAATGTCCACCAGAGCTAATGACAGAGAATTGAATGTTCATTTCTCGACCATAAGCTGCATCAAAGTCGTTTTAGAGAATTTGGCAGTGTGTCCAACCGGCTTTACAACGGCAGACCATGTGTAAACCGGCCAGCCTAGGGCCTCCACATCTGACTTCTTCACCTGCGGGATCATCTGAGGGGGGATGGGTGGGGTGCTGAGGAGAATTTCTGTCTGGAATAAAGCTCTTTTTTGGGGAGAAACTCATTCTGATTGGCTGGGCCTGACTCCCCAGTGGGTGAACCCCTGCTGGTGCACCCCTGCCCAGTCATGTGAAATAAATAGATTAGGGCCTAAATAATTGATTTCAATTGTATATATGTTGAACAATAATATAAATGCAATATGCAACAATTTCAAAGATTTTACTTAGAGTTATAGTTCATAGAAGGAAATCACTCAATTTAAATCAATTCAATATATACAGTAACAGTCAAAAGGTTGGACACACCTACTCATTCCAGGATTTCTCTTTATTTTTTATTGTCGAATAATAGTAAAGACATCAAAACTATGAAATAACACATATGGAATCATATAGTAACCAAAAAAAGTGTTAACCAAATCAAAATATTTTTTTTACTTGAGATTCTTCAAAGTAGCCACTGTTTGCCTTGATGACAGCTTTGCACACTCTTGTCATTCTCTCAACCAGCGTCATGAGGTAGTCACCGAGAATGCATTTCAATTTAAGGTGTGCCTTGTTAAAAGTTAATTTGTGGAATTTCTTTCCTTCCTAATGCATTTGAGCCAATCAGTTGTGTTGTGACAAGGCAGGGGTGGTATACAGAAGATAGCCCTATTTGGTAAAAGACCAAGTCCAGATTATGGCAAGAACAGCTCAAATAGGCAAAGAGAAACGACAGAGGAATGAGAAAAAAAGATTTGTCCATCACAATTCTGACTTTTGCGCTTGCCTACTGTCACGATCGTCATAATACGCGGACCAAGGCGCAGCGGGATATGAGTACATCTTCTTTTAATAGAGATGACGAAACACAAAAACGAACACTTTTACAAAACTAAACAACCGTGAAGCTACAAACGTTAGTGCATACACAAGCTACAAACGTTAAACATAGATAATTACCCACAAACACCTATAGCCTATGGCTGCCTTAAATATGGCTCCCAATCAGAGACAACAATAAACAGCTGTCTCTGAGAACCAAATCGGGCAACCATAGACTTTCCTAAACACCTACACTGAACACAACCCCATACATACTACAAAACCCCCTAAACAATACACACACCCTAAACTAGACAAAACACACAAACATCCCCCATGTCACACCCTGACCTAACTAAACTAACAAAGAAAATCAATATAACAAAGGCCAGGGTGTGACACCTATTTATCAAGCAATATATGAGAAACTAAGAGTTGGCCAAGTCTCTACATAGGGAAGCTAAATGGGTTGTTCTGTTTGTGTAAAAAACCTCAGTAAACATTCAGCTAATCAAAAATCTGTGCCCTGTGATAAAAGAAGCCATGACACAAGTGTAATGTCTAACGTCTTATTTGAAAGGTGTTACAGATATTTATCTTGGGAAGAAATCCTCAATATGGGCTCCCGAGTGGCACAGCGGTCTACGGCACTACATTTCAGTGCTTGAGGAGTCACTACAGACACCCTGGTTCGAGGCCATCATTGTAAATACGAATTTGTTCTTAACTGACTTGCCTAGTTAAACAAAGTTTTAAAAAAATCTCTATATAATTAATACACTTCTCAGGGAAATGTATTCATGCAGAGGTCAATATGATGCCATGCCATATCCAATACACAGCTCTGCCTATCCATGCCATTATTGATACACAGCCAGAGGGCCACAACTGTTTAAGTAGGTTGACCACGGCCCACTTGTTGGTCTTTTTGTCACCAGAGTTACTAGGTGCTGTTACACTTTACATTTACATTTTAGTCATTTACAGTTAGTGCATTCATCTTAAGATAGGTGAGACAACCACATATCACAGGCGTAGTAAGTACATTTTTCCTCAGTAAAGAAGCTATCAGCAAAGTCAGTGCTAGCAGGAAAAGTCAAGTGCAGAGTTTTTTTTTCTTCCTGTCAGACCACATGGGGAAAATCAACTCCCAATCAAATCATATTATATTTGTCACATGCGCTGATGTCACGGCGATCCTCCTCCTCTCCATCTTCGGAATAGGAGGAGTATTGAGGGAACCAAGGCGCAGCGAAGTTTGAACACATATTTATTAAACAAGACGAAAAAACGAACACGAACTACACTTGAAATGATACAAAATAACAAACGACGTAGACTGACCTAAACATGAGAACTTACATAGACACGAAGAACGCACGAATAGGAAACAGACTACATAAACCGAAACAGTCCCGTGTGGTACGAAATAACATACAGACACGGAAGACAATCACCCACAAACAAACAGTGAGAACACCCTACCTAAATATGACTCTTAATTAGAGGAGAACGCAAAACACCTGCCTCTAATTAAGAGCCATACCAGGCAACCAAAACCAACATAGAAACAGATAACATAGACTGCCCACCCAAAACTAACGCCCTGACCAATTACACATACAAAAACAACATAAAACTGGTCAGGACCGTTACATAACCCCCCCCCTCAAGGTGCGAACTCCGGACGCACCAGCACAAAGTCCAGGGGAGGATCTGGGTGGGCAGTTGACCACGGTGGTGGCTCCGGCTCTGGACGCTGTCCCCACACCACCATAGTCACTCCCCGTTTTTGTCTTCCCCTCCCAATGCCCACTCTAAAACTCACATCCCCTAAATAAACAGCCAGCACCAGGAGAAGGGGCAGCACCGGGACAAAGGGCAGCACCGGGACAAGGGGCAGCACCGGGACAAGGGGCAGCACCGGGACAAGGGGCAGCACCGGGACAAGGGGCAGCACCGGGATAAAGACCAGCACCGGGATAAGGGGCAGCACCGGGACAAGGGGCAGCACCGGGACAAGGGGCAGCACCGGGACAAGGGGCAGCACCGGGACAAGGGGCAGCACCGGGACAAGGGGCAGCACCGGGACAAGGGGCAACACCGGGACAAGGGGCAGGTCCCGGCTGATAAACTCTGGCAGATCCTGGCTGAGGGACTCTGGCAGGTCTATGCAGGCTGACGGCTCTCGACGCTCATGGCAGACTGACGGCTCTCGACGCTCATGGCAGGCTGACGGCTCTCGACGCTCATGGCAGGCTGACGGCTCTCGCCGCTCATGGCAGGCTGACGGCTCTCGCCGCTCATGGCAGGCTGACGGCTCTCGACGCTCATGGCGGCTGACGGCTCTCGACGCTCATGGCAGGCTGACGGCTCTCGACGCTCATGGCAGGCTGACGGCTCTCGACGCTCATGGCAGGCTGACGGCTCTCGACGCTCATGGCAGGCTGACGGCTCTCGACGCTCATGGCAGGCTGACGGCTCTCGACGCTCATGGCAGGCTGATGGCTCTCGACGCTCATGGCGCTCTGACGGCTCTGGCTGCTCATGGCTCTCTGACGGCTCTGGCTGCTCATGGCTCGCTGGCGGCTCTGGCTGCTCATGGCTCGCTGGCGGCTCTGGCTGCTCATGGCTCGCTGGCGGCTCTGGCTGCTCATGGCTCGCTGGCGGCTCTGGCAGATCCTGTCTGGTTGGCGGCTCTGGCAGATCCTGTCTGGTTGGCGGCTCTGGCAGATCCTGTCTGGTTGGCGGCTCTGGCAGATCCTGTCTGGTTGGCGGCTCTGGCAGATCCTGTCCGGCGGGCGGCTCTAGCGGCTCCTGTCTGGCTGACGGCTCTAGCGGCTCCTGTCTGGCGGATGGCTCTGTAGGCTCATGGCAGACGGGCGGCTTTGCAGGCTCATGGCAGACGGGTGGCTTTGCAGGCTCCTGGCAGACGGATGGCTCAGACGGCGCTGGGGAGACGGATGGCTCAGATGGCGCTGGGGAGACGGATGGCTCAGATGGCGCTGGGGAGACGGATGGCTCAGATGGCGCTGGGGAGACGGATGGCTCTGGCCGGATACGGCGCACTGTAGACCTGGTGCGTGGTGCCGGAACTGGAGGCACCGGGCTAAGGATAAGCACCTTCCTACTAGTGCGGGGAGCAGGGACAGGGCACACTGCATTCTCAAAGCCCACTCTATACCTGATGCGAGGTACCGGCACTGGTGACACCGGGCTGAGGACAAGCACATCAGGATTAGTAGGGGGAGAAGATACAGTGTGTTTAGGGCTCTGGAGACGCACAGGTGGCTTAGTGCGTGGTGCCGGAACTGGAGGCACCGGGCTAGATACACGCACTACAGGGAGAGTGCGTGGAGGAGGAACAGGGCTCAGGATACGCACTGGTAGCCTAGTGCGTAGTGTAGACACTGTAGGTACTAGGCTGGGGCGGGGAGGTGGCGCCGGAAATACCGGACCGTGGAGGCGTAC
The DNA here is from genome assembly GCF_029448725.1 of Salvelinus fontinalis. NCBI lineage: Eukaryota > Metazoa > Chordata > Actinopteri > Salmoniformes > Salmonidae > Salvelinus > Salvelinus fontinalis. The sequence goes on from NC_074670.1 coordinate 46,819,988, forward strand.
TGGCACTCTTGAGCATTGAGCCTGCCCAACCTTACCTGGTTGAATACTCCCGGTTGCCCGACCAGTGCGGGGAGGTGGAATAACCCGCACCGGTCTATGTAGGCGAACCGGGGAAACCATGCGTAAGGCCTGTGCCATGTATGCCGGCCCGAGGAGACGCACTGGAGACCAGACGCGTTGAGCCGGCCTCATGACACCTGGCTCAATACCCAATCTAACAGTGCAGGGAGGTGGAATAACCCGCACTGGGCTATGCACTCGTACAGGAGACACCGTGCGCTCTACTGCGTAACACGGCGCCTGCCCGTACTCCCGCTCTCCACGGTAAGCCTGAGAAGTGGGCGCAGGTCTCCTACCTGCCCTTGGCCCACTACCTCCTAGCCCCCCCCCCAAGAAATTTTTGGGAATTACTTACGGGCTTTTTGGGCTTCCGTGCCAGACGCGTTCCCTCATAGCTCCGGTTCCTCTCTCCGGTAGCCTCTGCTCTCCTCAGTGCCTCCAGCTGTTCCCATGGGAGGCGATCCCTACCAGCCAGGATCTCCTCCCAAGTGTAGCAACCCTTTCCGTCCAATATATCGTCCCATGTCCATTGCTCCTTCTTTTCCTGTCCCTTACTCCGTTGACTCCGCTGCTTGGCTCTGGTATGGTGGGTGATTCTGTCACGGCGATCCTCCTCCTCTCCATCGTCGGAATAGGAGGAGTATTGAGGGAACCAAGGCGCAGCGAAGTTTGAACACATATTTATTAAACAAGACGAAAAAACGAACACGAACTACACTTGAAATGATACAAAATAACAAACGACGTAGACTGACCTAAACATGAGAACTTACATAGACACGAAGAACGCACGAATAGGAAACAGACTACATAAACCGAAACAGTCCCGTGTGGTACGAAATAACATACAGACACGGAAGACAATCACCCACAAACAAACAGTGAGAACACCCTACCTAAATATGACTCTTAATTAGAGGAGAACGCAAAACACCTGCCTCTAATTAAGAGCCATACCAGGCAACCAAAACCAACATAGAAACAGATAACATAGACTGCCCACCCAAAACTAACGCCCTGACCAATTACACATACAAAAACAACATAAAACTGGTCAGGACCGTTACAGCTGAATACAACAGATGTAGACCTTACAGTGAAATGCTTACTTACAAGCCCTTACCCAACAATGCAGTGAAGGAAAATACCTAAAGAAATAAGAAATAAAAGTAACAAATAATGGAAGAGCAGCAGTAAAATAACAATAGCGAGGCTATAGACAGCTGGTACTGGTACAGAGTCAATGTGAGGGGGCACCGGTTAGTCGAGGTAATTGAGGTAAAATGTACATGTAGGTCGAGTATTAAAGTGACTATGCATAGATAATAACAGAGAGTAGCAGCAGCGTAAAAGGGGGGTCGATGCAAATAGTCTGGGTAGCCATTTGATTAGATGTTCAGGAGCCTTATGGCTTGGGGGTAGAAGCTGTTTAGAAGCCTCTGGATCTGCACTTGGCACTCCGGTACTGCTTGCCGTGTGGTAGCAGAGAGAACAGTCTATGACTGAGGTGGCTGGAGTCTTGACAATTTGTAAGGCCTTCCTCTGACACCACCTGGTTTTAAGGTCCTGGATGGCAGGTTGCTTGGCCTCAGTGATGTACTAGGCCGTACACACTACCCTCTGTAGTACCTTGCGGTCGGAGGCCGAGCAGTTGCCATACCAGGCAGTGATGCAACCCGTCAGGATGCTCTCGATGGTGCAGCTGTTGAACCTTTTGAGGATCTGACCCATGCCAAATCCATGCCAAGTCTCCTGAGAGGGAATAGGTTTTGTCGTGCCCTCTTCACGACTGTCTTGTTGTGCTTGGACCATGTTAGTTTTTTGGTGATGTGGACGCCAAAGAACTTGAAGCTCTCAACCTGCACCACTACAGCCCTGTCGATGAGAATGGGGGCGTGTTCTGTCCTTGTTTTCCTGTAGTCCACAAACATCTCTTTTGTCTTGATCACATTAAGGGAGAACTTGTTGTCCTTGCACCACACGGTCAGGTCTCTGACCTCTTCCCTATAGGCTGTCTTGTTGTTGTCGGTGATCAAGCCAACCACTGTTGTGTCATCTGCAAACTTAATGATGGTGTTGGAGTCGTGCCTGGTCATGCAGTCATGAGTGAACAGGCAGTACAGGAGGGGATGAGCACGCACCCCTGAGGCGTCCCTGTGTTGGGGATAAGCATGGCGGATGTGTTGTTACCTACCCTTACCACCTGGGGGCGGCCCGTCAGGAAGTCCAGGGTCCAGTTGCAGAGGGAGGTGTTTAGTCTCAGGGTCTGTAGCTTAGTGGTGAGCTTTGAGGGCACTATGGTGTTGAGCGCTGAGCTGTAGTCATTTAGTCAGTTGGTCAGAGCATGCTCTGAGACTTCCCAGTTGGTCAGCGCATGCTCGGAGTACACGTCCTGGTAATCCGTTTGGCCCTGCGGCCTTGTGAATCATCATTATAAAGGCAACGTACTGTAATTTATTGTTTTTAAGTATTTTATTGCGAAATGTCATTCTCACATAAGTTAAAGTTATTACAGTTACTGAAAGTAGTATACACTCATTTGAAATACCACTGAAAACATTAAAAGAACAATAAGATCCATTTTCAATAGAAAGCAATATTGTGTCAGCAACACTGACAGCATTATCTCACTGCTTGGTGTTGTTCTCACGGCATCTCTGATGACATCCACTTCTTCCTCTAAACCTCTGGAAAAGTAAACCTTTTCCTTTGCGTCACTTGAGTAAGCAATTTTTGCTTATTCATCATCATCATCTGGAGAGAGAGAGAGAGAGAGAGAGAGAGAGAGAGAGAGAGAGAGAGAGAGAGAGAGAGAGAGAGAGAGAGAGAGAGAGAGAGAGAGAGAGAGAGAGAGAGAGAGAGAGAGAGAGAGAGAGAGAGAGATGCAGACAGAAAAGGAGAGAGAGAGAGAGAGAGATGCAGACAGAAAAGGAGAGAGAGAGAGAGAGAGATGCAGACAGAAAAGGAGAGAGAGAGAGAGAGATGCAGACAGAAAAGGAGAGAGAGAGAGAGAGAGATGCAGACAGAAAAGGTGAGAGAGAGAGAGAGAGAGAGAGAGAGATGCAGACAGAAAAGGAGAGAGAGAGAGAGAGAGATGCAGACAGAAAAGGAGAGAGAGATACAGACAGAGAAAGATAGAGGGAGACATAGTAAAGGGAAAGAAACAGACCAACAGTGAAATAAAAATATGTATCAGATAAAATTACACATTCAGCATCGTCAATGGTATGGGCTATGTAGGAACAATGGTAGATGGTTATTGACCTTGTGCTTGAGGACAGGTTTTCTTCTTGTAGAAACAGGATGATCCCAGACAGACTGTCAGCAGAAAGATGACCTCAGCAAGTTGGAAATAAACAAACACATTGACCCCTAGTCCTGGGGAAAGGAAGGTAGACACTAGATACAAGCTTTATAAAATAATATACACTGCTCAAAAAAATAAAGGGAACACTTAAACAACACAATATAACTCCAAGTCAATCACACTTCTGTGAAATCAAACTGTCCACTTAGGAAGCAACACTGATTGACAATAAATTTCACATGCTGTTGTGCAAATGGAAGAGACAAAAGGTGGAAATTATAGGCAATTAGCAAGACATCCCCCAAAACAGGAGTGATTCTGCAGGTGGTGACCACAAACCACGTGTATAATGCTATATTATAAACATACACACTATTAGTAACAAAGCGCTGCATTTAAGACACTTGCCAGTAGGTCTGCATAAGAAGATTTCTTGATTGACGGTAACATTGCTGATATGGTTTTTCACTGTACAAGAGAGAGTCCCCACTACGCCCTTCTTCAGAATGACGGTGTCTGTCATGTCACTGAGGAAAGCCTTCATTCCGTTCAGTGTCTGTCTGTCCAGAGTCCAGCTGTACTGGGGACTGTCACCCTCATAGGAGCAGGACACCCTTATCTCTCCATGGGACAGACACTCAGAGGACAGCTGAGGAGGGGACACTGGGGCTGTCGAGGAATGAGAAAAGACAGCTATTATTTCATTCTATAAAACAGTCATGAAGGTTAGGTAATGGTTAAGGTTAGGGCTAGGGATAGTTAGAGTTCGTGGATAGTTAGTTAAATAGTTTGTTGACAGTTAGTTAAACATCTATAAACCATCTATTGGCGACTATCCACATAAAGTGTTTCAAAGTTCTATACCTTCAGTAACCAGGAGTAGGTCTATTTGTCTTGTGTTCAGAAGCATCCCCTCTGAGTTGTAAATGTTCAACTCATATTTTCCATAATCAGCCGTCTCTGTGTTACTGAGCTTTAACATCCCACCTTCCACATAGAACACTGCTCTGTGTTTTAATGGGGGGGGGTTGTCGTGACTTTGACGTTTTTTAATTTGAAAACTTTTGTCCCTGTGATGTTGCTCCTGAATTCAAGCTCTTGTCCGCTGGCGTTGGTGATCAACTGGAGATAGACAGTTCCTCCCGGAGATCCATAACACTGATCTCCATCCTCTCTAGCATCACAGGAGGTCTCCATGGCTGTGAAGAGAGAAAAAGGGCCGTTTTTAAGAAAATGATAACATTTATCATTTACTTTTCACTTTGTGACCAAACTTTACAAGCGAACATTGAACAAATTTGCTTTGAAAAGAAAGATTGTTTATTGCTGATTTTAGTCATAAGATGGAGAGACAATTCGAATGTGTCTTTGAGACACTACATAAGTGATTTTGCTTACCATAAGACAGTCCCACGGTCATCATTAGAAGTCCATACACAGCATGCATGTTTATAAAGTGTCTTTCTTAACAAAAGCCTTATTAAGATCTGTATCAATTACAGTTTTTCTCAGTCGATTTGGTGCATTTTTCACATCATCCCTAACATGTGCAAAATAATAAGTGCATTTCTCAGAACAATTTGTACAAACTGCAATATACAATAGATATGTTTCTAAAGCTAGTCAGTCACTAAAAATCCTTAGTACATCTTTCAAAAGTAAATATTCATGCCAATGATCATGTCAGTGTCATCAGAATGATAAGTCATTGTTCACGAACAAGGTCGTCAAAATGTTTAGGCACGTTGTCAATGTAACTGTGTACTTTGACAGTATTACCTGATGTAAACTTAGGCTACAGTTTGGATGACAGTTACTGTATTGAAAATGCACAAGGCTGCACTTCTATGGCATATATCAATTTCAACAGTACTATTTGCATATTACTGTATTGAAAGAGACTGGACAACCCAAGGGGCACAAAGGAAAAAAAAACTAAATTAGAAAGAAACACAGGAAACCACTCCTAAGGCACAACTTTGCCCGCAGCACTGTTGTGCTGTCTCTACACATCCAGGCGTTCCTGTGTGTCGGCCCACATATTCTCATCCACATCACACCGGATATTTTCCCTTCCAATGCAACGTGGAAAGAATATTTTGGAATGCCTTATCCCCTTATCCTCTTATCCATCCTCTGCAGGTGTCTACTGTGATGTTCTCACATGCGGCATCCATTGCAGCCAGCAGGGTCATCTGTGTGTGTGGCTGACGATCGTACACCTTCCACCTCCATGCTGAAAATAACTCCTCAATTGGGTTAAGGAATGGTGAATAAGGTGGGAGGAATTCTATGAGCATCCTCGGGTGGGTCACAAACCATTGCCTTATGATGTTTGTTCGATGGAAACTCACATTATCACAAATGACCACATACTTTGGCAAATCCTCTCTAAACAGACCCCTCTCATCATCAGGGATGAGAACCCTGTAGAGAGTCTCTAAAAAGTTGAGTAGATGTTGTATGGCCCTATAAGGGGGATATGGGTTAGGACACCATGCTCCGAAATAGCAGCACACATGCTGATATTTCCTCCCCGTTGGCCTGGCAAATCCACAGTAGCTCTGTGACCGATGATATTCCGACCCCGCCTTCTGCATTTGGTCAGGTTGAAGCCAGCCTCATCCATGTATACAAAGTTGTGAGAGGGTTCACTTGATTCCAACGCCATTATACGCTATATCCCAGAACACACAGTTGAATTTGTTTTGGTAAGGAAGAGTGACATAAAATGTACATATATTGCATGTTCCTTCCACAGCAATGGAAATGTGTGCAGTTTATGCTTACTGTACTATGTATCACTATAAAATGTTGCTGTAAAGTAGTTACATAGATATATGTTTTACCTGTACATACTGGTACCGTAGCTCCTTAACTCTGTCCTCATTCCTTTGGAATGGTAAACGGTACAGCTGTTTCATACTCATCTGGTTTATTGACAACATGGTCTACTCTATGCAGCACCCTGTCGATGGTTGAGATGCTAACCGTATGGATGTTTTCAAAGACATCGTTGTCTTCTATAATGGTCCTTTGTATTTCCCTGAGTCTCATGGTATTGTTTGCTCGGACCATGGTGCAAATAGCCTCCTCCTGTTGAGGTGTGAAAAGGCGTCCTCTGCCACCGGTTTGAGGTAATCTTGCAGTCCTATGTAGGGAAAAATGCAGTGATGCATCGCACACTTTCACATAGTTTTTGTCTATGCGAACACATTTTACTGTAAAACATACAGGTGGGTGCATGTAAAGTGCAGTATGTATCTGTATAGAGTATATTTCTGTATGCTGTGAAATACAAGTGGACTACTGTAATATGAATCATTGTAGAAAGTATACAGTATACTGCTTATATACAGTAACAGTGCACTGTACATTGGTGGACATACCTGTTCTCTCTTCAAAACGTTTGAACTATTGAGGACACGGTTGATCTCCCAATATTCGGCTGCACCCTTCGACCCGCCTCAGCCATTGTAAGGCCATGATTGACAACATGGTCTACAATAGTGGCCCTTATGTCATCAGATATGCGTCTATGTCCTCTTCTGCCTCTTCCTCTGTTTTGCCTTCCACCACACATCCTTGCTCCTTTTCTTCCTCCTCTTGGCTGTTGACCCTGTTCGTTTCCTGGTCCATCCATTATTGGAAAATTGCAACTCTGTGTTGTGGTCTGTCTATATATGCTTGCCAATTGATTCTTCATGAGATGCACCTTTGAGCAATTTAGACAACTGGTTGATTGTTGGTTAAACTAACACTTTACATTCCTTCATGAGTGAGGGTCAATTTCACCTGCACGATTCATCAATTCACGTTTTTGTACAAAAGGTCTAATAGAAATGTGTAAAACTATGCTTGACAGTTTATGACAAATAGTTCAACAATTTTGCATGTAATGGCTTATGCAAGGAACTAATACCTAGATGTTTTGAGGGGTAAGACTATTCAACAGAGAACCATCTACTATATTTTGATCAACATGACATGAGCAATTGATAATGTGGAAAAAGCTGACACTTGTACATTATCAATTGCAATTTGTTCAAAGGAATAAGAAATTGCTTTAATGATGTGCACAAGTGACTAGATGATTTGGAATTTGTACAAGTAGTATCAAGAATTGCACTTTTGATCTAAGAAATGCACCAAAGCGACTGAGAAAAACTGTAAAGCCTGCAGCCATTGACTCACAACGGGCGTCTCCACTTTGTATTACAAAAAAAATGCCACAATCTTATTCAAACGGTCACTAAAGCTGCTTGAATACTCTAGCTATGTATTGTGTTTGTAAGTAGCTATGTTCTACAGGAAAGGAAGTGTTTAAACAGATTCACTTTCATTTCACAGTGTCAGTAATGATTATTTAAGAACTTTCTAAAGATACAACAGTGACAGGGTATAAGCGGCCGGGTTTTAACTCGAGTCGTCAACACGTCTCGATAATTTTATCCCACCATTCAAGGAAGGAGGAGACCACAGAACTGGTGCTCTTCATGAAGTGAAGCATTACAGTATGTGTGGTAGCATTTCTTTCAGTGGGCCGATAGAACATTCTGAAACCCTGCACGTAGTCACTTAGTTTGTTGTGCTTCAAGCAAAAAGTAGAAGATAATGAGAAATTAGGTCCAAAATGTTTCAGAAGGAGCTTGCTTTTAATTTTCTATGCATTCAAAACCACACAGAGACATGGCTCTCAAGAGAAGACAGGCTATGTGCACACTGCCCATAAAATGAGGTGGAAACTGAGCTGCACTTCCTAACCTCCTGCCCAATGTATGACCATATTAGAGAGACATATTTCCCTCAGATTACACAGATCCACAAAGAATTTGAAAACAAATCCAATTTTGATAAACTCCCATATCTACTGGGAGAAATTCCACAGTGTGCCATCACAGCAGCAAGATTTGTGACCTGTTGCCACAAGAAAAGGGCAACCAGTGAAGAACAAACACCATTGTAAATACAACCCATATTTATGCTTATTTATTTTAACTTGTGTGCTTTAACCATTTGTACATTGTTACAACACTGTATATATATAATATAACATTTGTAATGTCTTTATTTTTTTGAAACTTCTGTATGTGTAATGTTTACTGTTCATTTGTATTGTTTATTTCACTTTTGTATAATATCTACCTCACTTGCTTTGGCAATGTTAACACATGTTTCCCATGCCAATAAAGCCCCGTGAATTGAATTGAATTGAATTGACATCGAATCAAAACATGATGGATTTACATTCAGAAGGAAAGTGTCTTTATGTTACATGTCCTCATTTCAAAAGCCTTCCCAATCTCATACATTTATGTGACTGCACCATACCACAAGCAACATATAATTAAAGCTTCATTAAAAGGTTAAAATAACGATATCAAACATTTTCAACTGTGAGCAGTAATTACATTATCATTAGCAGTTGTCATGAGGTGATCCCACTGTGATCCACTTCACACACTGCTGACCATCATCTGGAGAGAGAGAGAGAAAGAGAAAGAGAGAGAGAGAGAGCGAGAGCGAGAGCGAGAGCGAGAGCGAGAGCGAGAGAGAGAGAGAGAGAGAGAGAGAGAGAGAGAGAGAGAGAGAGAGAGAGAGAGAGAGAGAGAGAGAGAGAGAGAGAGAGATAGATAGATAGATAGATAGATAGATAGATAGATAGATAGATAGAGAGCATTGAACAGAATACAATGAAAACGTATCAAGCAAAGATAGACCTTAATTAAAAGGTACAATGCATGGTTACTGATCTTGTGCTTGAAAATCGTTTTCTTCTTGAAAAACCAGTATGATCCCAGACAGACTGTCAGCAGAATGAAGACTTCGAGAAGTTGAAAATAAACAAACACATTGACCCCTGGACCCCTGGAAGACAAGAGAGACAAATGAACAGCAAATTAATCAAATCTGTGAAAATGACAACATTAAACATACATGAAGGGATTTCCTGGTTGATGGTTTGATTGTTGATGTCATTTTTCAACGTGCACCTACTGGCTGTTCTAGCCTCAACACACAGGGTAATGTCAGCTGCATTTACCCACTTGATATATTTGTGTTGTTGGAGAAGGTGACATACAGTGAGGTGCAAAAGTACCTGGATAGTGAATGTTGTTTCGTTTTTGTTGGCTCTGTGCTCCAACACTTTGGATTTGAAATGATACAATGACTATGAGGCTAAAGTGCAGACTGTCAGCTTTAATGTGAGGGTATTTTCATCCATATCGGGTGAATCCTTTAGAAATTACAGCCCTTTCTGTACATACAGTTGAAGTCGGAAGTTTACATACACCTTAGGCAAACACATTTCAACTCAGTTCTCACAATTCCTGACATTTAATCCAAGAAAACATTCCCTATCTTAGGTCAGTTAGGATCACCACTTTATTTTAAGAATGTGAAATGTCAGAATAATAGTAGAGAGAATGCTTAATTTCAGCTTTTATTTTTATCGTCCCATTCCCAGTGGGTCAGAAGTTTACATACACTCAATTAGTATTTGGTAGAATTGCCTTTAAATTGTTCATCTTGGGTCAAATGTTTTGGCTAGCCTTCCACAAGCTTCCCACAATAAGTTGGGTGAATTTTGGCCCATTCCTCCTGACAGAGCTGGTGTAACTGTGTCAGGTGTGTAAGGCCTCCTTGCTCGCACACACTTTTTCAGTTCTGCCCACAAATTTTCCATTTTGCCACAACTTTGTAAGTATGCCTGAGGTCATTGTCCATTTGGAAGACCCATCTCCGTCCAAGCTTTAACTTCCTGACTGATGTCTTGAGATTTTGCTTCAATATATTCACATCATTTTCCTGCCTCATGATGCCATCTATTTTGTGAAGTGCACCAGTCCCTCCTGCAGCAAAGCACCCCCACAACATGATGCTGCCACCCCTGTGCTTCACAGTTGGGATGGTGTTCTTCAGCTTGCAAGCCACCCCCTTTTTCCTCCAAACATAACAATGGTCATTATGGCCAAACAGTTAAATTTTTGTTTCATCAGACTAGAGGACATTTCTGCAAAAAGTATTATCTTTGTCCCCATGTGCAGTTGTAAACTGTAGTCTGGCTTTTTTATGGCGGTTTTGGAGCAGTGGCTTCTTTCTTGCTGAGCGGCCTTTCAGGTTATGTCGATATAGGACACATTTTACTGTGGATATAGATACTTCTGTACCTGTTTCCTCCAGCATCTTCACTAGGCTGTCATTCTGCTCATGAACAAGGCAGTTAACCCACTGTTCCTAGGCCGTCATTGAAAATAATAATTTGCTTTTAACTGACTTACCTAGGGTACTGCTATGGGATCCCCCATGGCTCCTAACTACGCTAATTTGTATGTGAGTTACATGGAGAAACAGTCCATTTTCAATCCTGTCAAAAACGTTTTCTTGCCTAATGTCATTATTTGGAAATGATATGTTGATGATATGTTTTGTTCTATGGAGGGGTGATGCAAAACAGTTCCAGGCATTCCATGCTTTTCTTAAATCTTGTTCTGAGCATCTGAGATTCACTATGCAATCAGACACACGTCAAATTAGTTTCCTAGATCTTCTGATCTTGTGCGAGGATATGTTCTATACACTGATTTTTACAGGAAACCTACTGATCATAACAGTTTGTTGAGGGCTGATAGTCGTTACCCGCTTCCCTTGAAAAACAGTTTGCCCTACAGTCAATTCTGTCGAATCAAAAGAATTTAAAAAAGAATAATCCGATTTTGACAGAAATATGGCTGAGACTCAAAGAAAATTCAAGGAGAGGGTGTACAAAAATGGTCAGATTAATACTGCCATTGAGAAAATTCAAAACAAACCGAGACATGATCTCTTTCAAGGACAGTCTCGCAAAAAGAAGCGTTCTTGTGTTCTAACTACCCTCTATTCAAAGTGCTATGAACAATTTCAGGGAATCGTTCACAAACATTGGCCCATTCTATGCTCCGATGACAGTATCGGTAATGTGTTTTCTGACCCTCCCTTGATCGTATTCTCGCTGGGCAGAAATCTCCGAGATCAATTGGTAAACTCTGATTTACCTCCCCAAGATATCCCTGCACAGCGTTTATTTGCGCCCCTGCTGGGTGGAAACTACAAGTGTAATGGCTGTGCTCAATGCAATGACACTTATAAATGTAAATCCTCTAAACACCCCCAAACAGGGAAACAGATCCCAATCAAAAGTGTTATCACATGCTCCACTAAGGCAGTTATTTATCTTACCTTGTCCTTGTGGTAATAATTATGTTGGTAAAACAAAGTGTGAATTAAAAATAATAATCTCGGAGCATCGTAGCACCATTAGGCGCAAAAACTCGACTTACCCAGTTGCGGCCCACCTTTTGGAAGCCAACCACTCGATTTCGTCCCTAAGTTATATCGGCATCGAACATGTCACCCTCACTAGGAGAAGGGGTGACCTCGATAATTTATTGTTAAAACGAGAGGCTGCCTGGATCTTTAATTTAAAGACTCTTGCTCCCTTCGGTCTCAACGTATACTTTGATCCGAAGCCATTCTTGTGATTTTGCTATTGTAAATGTTTGTAGGTCTATGTAGCCAAATTGTATATATGATCATGTTTTTGGCATGTTATTTTTATATCTCAGAATTCACCAATGATATCAGGCCACGCCCGGCCATGATTACAGACACCTGTGTGTGTCCTTTGACACTATATAAACTAGTGACCCGCAGTGTTTGTCATTATACCCTGATGAGGACATCTTGTCTGTCGAAACATTGGTTATTAGGTTATTCAATTATTGCATCTGAGCTCCTAGAGAATGCAGCTCTTCAATTTTTGTAGGTATGGTAAGTTAGCCAGTCTAATAGAGATCAAAACTATTAGTGGGGTGGTTCAATTGTGTATTTTGTTGTAGTTTGTACAGAATCTGATTTCAACCTGTGCTTTGAACGACTAACTCTGCATAATGTAAAGGGATGTTGGCAAAAATATTTACAAGCTGACAGCTAATGTACATGGTATTAACATTCATTGGGTAGTGTTTGTGTTATGGGGTTACAAGTGGTTAGAGGTAGTCTGAGGACCACAAAGTACCTTCCAGACCATGTAATCAATTTAGTCTACCTCTCTTTTTATCTAAAACTCTGGCTATCTGGAGTCATTCCACAGTGCCCTGGTGGGTACAAAAGCATGAGGGAGCAGACACACCTTGCGGCTGTGGAGCACAACAATATTGTGGGACAGAAACCAGGAAGGGACACCGAAAGGCATCAAATCAACTGCGAGGCAGAGGGAGAAAGTTAGAAACCATTTACGACCGGTTAAGTCATAAAACTGGGCCAACACCCCCAGGAGAGGGGATTCTGGCTATGGTCAAACTTTTGCCTAGCTGCTGGGTCCTTTTGATTCTCACCAAGGAGAGAATGTCATGACACACTAAACAGCCGATTCAACTAATCAAAGCTTGATGAAGGGTTGAATCAGCTGTGTAGTGCTAGGGTAAAAAACTAAATGTGCTCCCCAGGGCAGAGTTTGGGAAACGGTGGTCTAAGCACAACCCTATTCAACCAAATAAAACCTTCCTCATCTCAAAGTACTGTCTGTGAAACCTTCCCCAGCCCATTGATTTTGACAGATCATTCTTGTCAATAGTAGCCTTCGAGGGATTTTTGCAGACATGTCTTTGTATTTTGTTTTGAGAATCTGCAGAGAAGAATGAGGTGGTTGTGCGCGGTATCCTACAAAGGAATGTGCTGTGTGTAGATTGAGACTCTTGCCTAAAAACTAACAAAAATTACAATTGAGAGGAATATGTTAGTTAATGTAGAGACAAATGATTGTGCAAATTTTGTCAAAGTTAATTTACGAAAATCGCTATTTAGCAAGTTAGCTGACTAGCTAACATTAGCCAGCTTAGCTAGCTAGTGTTATGACATGAGTATGAAATTGTAATTCATGTTGTTTCATGTTTTAGGGACTCTTTGGCAAACCAGACTGTCGTCTTGTGAAACAGTGGATGTAAAGAGTCTAGCTACCTTTCCTTTGCTGCAAATTGAATGTTCAATTGTGTAAGCTTGCTTGCTTATATTTGCCATGCAATGCAGCTGAAGTAACATAGCTAACTATTTATTTGCTTATTGTGTAGTGGAGGATACAAATAACTGTATGGATGTGTAGCTACAGTATGTAGCCGATCTGTGTATGGACCCTAAAATGTTTGGTGTGAATATTAGTTCAGAACCTACAGCATGAGCATCAGATATCATAGTTGTTGTATCGACTTAGTCTGAATGGCATTAATAAAGCCTATTGATTGAGTAGAATATAATAACTTTATTGTGCAAGTCCTATATACATGTAGTTATTACCACGCATGAGAGCCCCACATTGTAGCCTGTACATTGAATATATTCACTGATCATGTACTTTTCCTTGGCAAATAAAGGTGCGGTTCAGGTATGAATCTCTGTGAGACATTCTTTTTCAGTCATATCCAATACCAAGTGTATCAAACTCCATTATTTGAATGATGCTGTGTCTGTATTACAATTATACACTTCAACAGTGTTTACCACTCCTGCTCCTTGGGACATTAATGTTTACACATTGTAACTATGCAATAGACTAGAAACATGATTTAAATAAAGGCTGATTTTGTCATTCATAATATACTGTATATACAGAAAAAAATAGTACACTACACATCCAATGCATATCTAACTCCCTTCATCTGCATTAATCTGAGGACACAGGATAGGTGTAGTATTTCAATGAGATACTTAATTTCAACCATTGGAGAATGTGAAACGCTTTACTGAAAGTTCATTATCCAGGTAATATCTTATAAATACAAGTTCAATCTGTACCTCAATGCCCATATGGTGTGCATTATGAAAGTTTGGGAGAGAGGTAAAACAGAGGAGCAGGGAAGACAGCATGATCAATGAATTACAGTGCTACCCTAATATTCTCTCAGTTCATCACAATTACATAGTGTCTCTTGCGGTGTATCCTATTCAGCCTTGGGCTCCCAGTCAATGACGGGACTGGCATCCTCTCTCACATCAAAACATACCTGCAGATGAGAAACAGATGGATAGAGAGAGAGCATGATTTAAGCTTTGCTTGTTTTATTCTAACACGGTCAGTCATCATAATCATCAGGTGAAATGCAAAACTGACCTTGGCTCATTAACTCTGGGACTACTACATCTCTGTCTGTATTTCAATGTAAAGCATATCTTTAATAATACATCCTGTATAATATAATATCCCTTATAACAAATCATGATAACATTGGATAGATAGATGCATGTGCAGCATGTGACAGCAGCAGGATCATATCAAGGATAGCTTCACAAATGAATACATAAATACCACTTGAAGCTTGATGATCATTTGAATCAGCTGTGTAGTGCTAAGGCAAAAACAAAAATGTGCACCCCTTTGAGTCCCTAGGACCAGGACTGAGAACCGCTGCTCTTCATGGGGACCTCTTAATCTGCAGACAGGCTTTCACAGCTCTCTGTATCTGAAGACAGAAAACCTCACAAGAAATAGACTACACAAAAGTACCTGCTCTATCCAGAATAGGCTCCTCTCACACGTTGACAGCTGGGCCTGCAATGCTTTCACCCTCCTCCAACTATATTTTTGTTGCCATTATCAAGAGTGGCACTGGGGCTAAAACAATATCCTACATAGTGTGGGAGGACTGCATCTAAAAAGCAACAGGGGCTTGATAGTCCAGTGAAAATGGCTGAGTGTTTGTGGTGTAAATCTGAAAATTAGCAGCTGACATCTTAAGGGTTAATTAATTAATGCATGAATAACAGGTTCCATGTACAACTAGAACATGCAGTAATGGAGAAAAAGAACACAGAACAGTTTAATAACCTCTGGTTATGGACACTTTTGCCAGCAATAAAGCTTCCAAAGCTTCCAATATCTACATTTGACCCCTTGATCAGCTCGCACTCTGAAAGTAAAGAAAACAGCTTTTTTTTGTGGATATGAAAACAATAACTGAGATATGACCGTTCAATCTAAAGCAGCAGATGTCATTTTCAGGATACGTCAATACAGCACAGAAAGCTTAACACCAGACTGCTACTCTTGTTGTTCATTAGGTGATGGGAAATATAATACACTTAACTTCCTTGAAAATCCATCTATACCGCCAAAGATGACAATGTTGTACCTTGAAAAAAAGCATTGGAATTAAAAGTGAAATGTTGAACCGATTTAACCTGCTTCATTATTTATGTATTACCAGTTGATGATGAACAACTCCAATGTCATACATCATTGAACATTTGTCTACGAATAAGTAAGAATGAAAAAGTTAAAATAACTTCTTAGATTTGATGGAGACATTATACATCTTAGTACCTTATCCATTTACGATTTGTATCAATGTGGACGAGAGACGGGAGCAGGAACAGAGTATTTTTGCCGAGCAATGCAACAAAGCTGGATCATTCTGGCAACGATACCTGCACCATCTACACGCTGCAAAGACTCCCTAACTCTTCGCCATTGTACACGATGGCCCACTGCTTGGAGACTTCCTTTGACCATTCTAAAGCCCGCATGGGGCATCCTTGCCTCAATGGCTCTGACTTTCTGGTCTAACTCTTCATCTGACATATCAGAATAGCATTCCCTGACAGACATATTGTGTTCTTTCATACTTCTGTAAAAAGAGTTAACCGTCACACTGTCATGAAATATGATTACATATCGACTATAAAACAAATAGGACATGGCCTGCTTATGAGATGCCATGAAAGAAAGTAGAGAGAACGGTGAGCGGTGAAAATGGTGAGAACAGGCGTTCGTAGCTAAATGTTTCTGGTTAGCTTGAGAATAAAAATTGCATGATTTATCATTCTACGGTATGTACAGTTGAAGTCGGAAGTTTACATACACTTAGGTTGGACTCATTAAAACTAATTTGTCAACCACTCCACAAATTTCTTGTTAACAAACTATAGTTTTATAGCAAGTCAGTTAGGACATCTACTTTGTGCATAACATAAGTAATTTTTCCAATAATTGTTAACAGACAGATTATTTCACTTATAATTCACTGTATCACAATTCCAGTGGGTCAGAAGTTTACATACACTAAGTGGACTGTGCCTTTAAAGAGCTTGGAAAATTCCAAAAAATGATGTCATGGCTTTAGAAGCTTCTGATTGACATAATTTGAGTAAATTGGGGGTTTAACTGTGGATGTATTTCAAGGCCTACCTTCAAACTCAGTGCCTCTTTGCTTGACATCATGGGAAAATCAAAAGAAATTGGCGAAGACATCAGAAAAGAAATGATAGACCTTCACAAGTCTGGTTCATCCTTGGGAGTGTCACGATCGTGTGGCGGATTGACGGACCAAAATGCAGCAGTTGGAAAATAAGCCATCTTCTTTTATTTAACAACACGAAGATGAACACGACACAAAACTCTATACAAACGAACAAAACAACAAAACGACCGTGAAGCTACAAACGTTGTGCACATACATACAGGCTACAAACGTTCTACATAGACAATTACCCACAACCAATGAGAGCCTATGGCTACCCTAAATAAGGCTCCCAATCAGAGACAACCGAAATCAGCTGTCTCTAATTGGGAACTCATTCAGGTAACCATAGACTCTCCTAGACAACTAAACATACATAGACAATACTAGAAACCTGTACTCCACACAAACCCATATACTATACACAACCCCTTTACCATAAACAACACCCAAAACCAACAAAACAAAAACATTCCCCATGTCACACCCTGACCTAACTAAAATAATAAAGAAAACCAATAATACTAAGGCCAGGGCGTGACATAACCCCCCCCTTGAGGCGCGAACTCCGGGCGCACCATACACAGTCTAGGGGAGGGTCTGGGTGGGCTTCCATCCACGGTGGCGGCTCCGGCTCTGGTCGCGGTCCCCACGTCACCACAGTACCTAAACACCTCCTAGGCTTCCTCCAAACGACCCCCCTCCACCTTAACCCCATTGCATTCAGGGGCAGTTCCGGACTAAGGGGCAGTACCAGGGTAAGAGGCAGTACCAGGGTCAGGGGCAGTACTAGGGTCAGGGACAGTACCAGGGTCAGGGGCAGTACCAGGGTAAGGGGCAGCACCAGGGTAAGGGGCAGCACCAGGGTAAGGGGCAGCTCCGGACTGAGGAATGGCAGCTCCGGACTGAGGGATGGCCCATGGCTGGCTGACGGATCTGGCTGCTCATGGCTAGCTGACGGATCTGGCTGCTCATGGCTAGCTGACGGATCTGGCTGCTCATGGCTAGCTGACGGATCTGGCTGCTCATGGCTAGCTGACGGATCTGGCTGCTCATGGCTGGCTGACGGATCTGGCTGCTCATGGCTAGCTGACGGATCTGGCTGCTCATGGCTAGCTGACGGATCTGGCTGCTCATGGCTGGCTGACTGATCTGGCTGCTCCTGTCTGGTTGGCGGCTCTGGCAGATCCTGTCTGGTTGGCGGCTCTGGCAGATCCTGTCTGGTTGGCGGCTCTGGCAGATCCTGTCTGACGGACGGCTCTAGCGGCTCCTGTCTGGCTGGCGGCTCCTGTCTGGCGGACGGCTCAGTGGGCTCATGGCAGACGGGCGGCTTTGCAGGCTCATGGCAGACGGGCGGCTTTGCAGGCTCATTGCAGACGGATGGCTCAGATGGCGCTGGGGAGACAGATGGCTCAGATGGCGCTGGGGAGACGGATGGCTCAGATGGCGCTGGGGAGACGAGCAGTTCAGTCATCGCTGTGCAGACGGCAGACTCCTGCCGGCTGAGGCGCACTGTAGGCCTGGTGCGTGGTGCCGGGACTGGTGGCACCGGGCTGGGGACACGCATCTCAGGGCTAGTGCGGGGAGCAGGAACAGGGCATACTGGACCCTGGAGACGCACATTAGGCCTAGTGCGTGGGGCCGGAACTGGTGGTACCGGACTGGGGACACGCATCTCAGGGCTAATGCGGGGAGCAGCAACAGGATGCACAGGACTCTGGAGACGCACAAAAGGCTTAGTGCGTGGTGCCGGAATTGGTGATACCGGGCTGGAGACACGCACCATAGGACGAGTGCGTGGAGGAGGAACAGGGCTCTGGAGACACACTGGAAGCCTGTTACGTGGTGTAGGCACTGGTGGCACTGAACTGGGGCGGGGAGGTGGCGCCGGAAATACCGGACCGTGCAGGCGTATTGGCTCCCTTGAGCATTGAGCCTGACCAACCTTACCTGGTTGAATGCTCCCCGTTGCCCGACCAGTGCGGGGAGGTGGAATAACCCGCACCGGGCTATGTAGGCGAACCGGGGACACCATGCGTAAGGCTGGTGCCATGTAAACCGGCCCGAGGAGACGCACTGGTGGCCAGATATGTAGGGCCGGCTTCATGACATCCGGCTCAATACTCAATCTAGCCCTGCCAGTGCGGGGAGGTGAAATAACCCGCACCGGGCTATGCACACGTACAGGAGACACCGTGCGCTCTACTGCGTAACACGGTGTCTGCCCGTACTCTCGCTCTCCACGGTAATTACAGGGAGTAGGCGCAGGTTTCCTACCTGACTTCGCCACTCTCCCTTTAAGCCCCCCCCAAAGAAATTTTTTGGGTTTTCCCACAGGCTTCCTACCGCTTCGTCGTGCTGCCTCCATTCGCCGGTATCCCTCCTCGCACTGCGCCAGAGAATCCCAGGCGGGCTCCGGCACTCTCCCTGGGTTGATCGCCCACCTGTCGATCTCCTCCCACGTAGTGTAACCCAGATCCTTTGTAGGTTCCTTTTCCTGCCTCCGAGCTAGCTCCTCATATCGCCGCCTCTCTGCTTTCGCTGCCTCCAGCTCAGCTTTGGGGCGGTTATATTCTCCTGGTACCTCCCGGTCTAAAATTTCCTCCCATGTCCATAAATCCTTGTATTGCTCCTGTTGCCGCTGGTCATGCCGCTTGGTCCTATGGTGGGTAATTCTGTCACGATCGTGTGGTGGATTGACGGACCAAAATGCAGCTTTTGGAAAATAAGCCATCTTCTTTTATTATAACACGAAGATGAACACGACACAAAAACACTTTAACAAAACAACAAAACAACAAAACGACCGTGAAGCTACAAACGTTGTGCACAAACATACAGGCTAAAAACGTTCTACATAGACAATTACTCACAACCAATGAGAGCCTATGGTTACCTGAATGAGTTCCCAATTAGAGACAGCTGATTTCGGTTGTCTCTGATTGGGAGCCTTATTTAGGGTAGCCATAGGCTCTCATTGGTTGTGAGTAATTGTCTATGTAGAACGTTTTTAGCCTGTATGTTTGTGCACAACGTTTGTAGCTTCACGGTCGTTTTGTTGTTTTGTTGTTTTGTTAAAGTGTTTTTGTGTCGTGTTCATCTTCGTGTTATAATAAAAGAAGATGGCTTATTTTCCAAAAGCTGCATTTTGGTCCGTCAATCCACCACACGATCGTGACAGGGAGCAATTTCCAAATGCCTGAAGGTACCACGTTCATCTGTATAAACAATAGTATGCAAGTATAAACACCATGGGACCACGCAGCTGTCATACCACTCAGGACGGAGACGCGATCTGTCTCCTAGAGATTAACATACTTTGGTGCGAAAAGTGCAAATCAATCCTAGAACAACAGCAAAGGACCTTGTGAAGATGCTGGTGGAAACAGGTACAAAGTATCTATATCCACAGTAAAATGAGTCATATATCGACATAACCTGAAAGTCCGCTCAGCTACGAAGAAGCCACTGCTCCAAAACCACCATAAAAAAGCCAGACTATGGTTAGCAACTGCACATGGGGACAATGATAATACTTTTTGGAGAAAGGTCCTCTGGTCTGATGAAACAAAAATAGAACTGTTTGGCCATAATGACCATCATTATGTTTGGAGGAAAAAGGGGAAGCCTTGTAAGCCAAAGAACACCATCTCAACCGTGAAGTATGGGGGTGGCAGCATCATGTTGTGGGGGTGCTTTGCTGCAGGAGGGACTGGTGCACTTCACAAAATAGATGGCATCATGAGGCAGGAAAATTATGTGGATATATTGAAGCAACATCTCAAGACGTCAGTCAGTCGCAAATGGGTCTTCCAAATGGACAATGACCCCAAGCATACTTCCAAAGTTGTGGCAAAATGGTTTAAGGACAACAAAATCAAGATATTGGACTGGCCATCACAAAGCCCTGACCTCAATCCTAAAGAACATTTGTGGGCAGAACTGAAAAAGCGTGTGTGAGCAAGGCGGCCTACAAACCTGTCTGAGTTACACCAGCTCTGTCAGGAGGAATGGGCCGAAATTCACTCAAATTATTGTGGGAAGCTTGTGGAAGGCTACCCAAAACGTTTGACCCAAGTTAAACAATTTAAAGGCAATGCTACCAAGTACTAATTGAGTGTATGTAAACTTCTGACCCACTGGGAATGTGATGGAAGAAGTAAAAGATGAAATAAATCATTCTCTCAACTATTATTCTGTCATTTCACATTCTTAAAATAAAGTGGTGATCCGAACTGACCTAAGCCAGGGAATTTTTACTTAAATGTCAGGAATTGTGAAAAACTGAGTTTAAATGTATTTGGCTAGGGTGTATGTAAACTTCCGACTTCAACTGTATGTGCACATTATACGTCTTTGAGTAGTAAGCAGAATCAATACAAGCCATATATGTCTGGGCCATTAGACGTGAACTCTGAAGCCATTAATCAATAGGTCATTGGGTTAAGGGAAGGCATGTGTGGCAGGGTCATTAGGCTAAGGGAAAACAATAATCAATAGGTCATTAGGATAAGGGAAGCCATTACCTAGTCCCGTGAGGTTCATTAGATGTGCGTTAGGAGCGTAGGTTTGTATTAATAAAAGCACCATTAGACATACACCTGCATTAGGAGTGTGCGTGTCTGTTTATCTTTGTATCATTGCTATGGTTACGCCACCAAAAGAATCTATGCCCTAAGGTCTGTGCCAACAAGAAAATGGAAATCAAGCTGAAATAAGTGCAAGGCAAAAAGATAATGGTGGCTAAATGCCCAAGGGGATGAATCATTAACATAAAGAGGAGTGACTATGTGTGTAACGTAAGGATGAAAACTGTAGAAAAAGTGTGTGCCGAGGTTGGAAAGTCAGTTGATCCATGGACCAGCTCAGCTTGTTACTTTGTAATAAAGTCTAGTTGAATTCACCAGCTCCGGTTTTTGGGAAATATTATTGAGCAAATATTTCTACGACACAAGCTGACAGTATTTTCTGTTTATTCTGTCATTACAGGAGCAGGCTATCCCGATACAGACATTCATATACAGACATCGCCTTTTTTTCTTAAATTGATTGTTTTATGTAGGATGCTACAGTTTTTGCCAGTTGCAATTGTAAAAATGCCAAATTAAAAACAATCCCACTGATATTAGGACATTTATTTATCGTGAAAGATGCTGTTAAGCCTCATAGCCTACCTCAGTCAGTTAACTTCTTGCAACTATAGGGGGTGCTGTTTCGCATTAGCATAATTGTCTCTACAGATTAAAATGCCTAGTACTCAATTCTTGCTCGTACAATATGCATATTATTGTTATTATTGGATAGAAAACACTCTCTAGTTTCTATAGCCGTTTGAATTATGTCCCTGAGTGAAACAGAACTCATTCTACAGCCCTTTTCCTCCCAGTGTGTGAGATTTAGACATCTTGGCCTCTGGTTCCAGATCAGTTTTAAAAGTCTATGTTAATCCTATGAGATACAAACACTTCCCACGCCTTCCTCTGGATGTCAGTAAGTGGTGACAATTTGAATGGAGTTGATTGCGCAATCATTGGCTCTATAAAGACCAAATACCGGAAGTAGCATTCCTTTGGACACTGCGCTCAACGCAAGAAGGATATCTGACTGGCCTTTTTCCAAGCCTTGGTTTAGACAGTAATATAGCGTCGGTCATCTTTTTACTTGTTATAGGTGTTAGAAACATCATAATGTAGTTAATTTAAACCGTTTTATAGCAATTTATATCCGTTTAGTGCGATTTTGAGGCATTGCTTTGTAATAGACTTTGAAGCTCCGGGCACGTTTCGGGGTCCCGGTCATACGTTAATGGGCATTTCGACGGACAAGTGGACATCTTTCGACCAAAAGAAGATTAGACCCAAGAAAGGATTCATTGCCCAAGATACTGATGGAAGATCGCCTCATAGTAAGAACAATTTATGATGATAAATCGTGTTTCTGTCGATAAATTTTAAACGCTTATGCCGCCATCTTGTTTGCTATAACTTCGCTTGGCGCAACCTGTATTGAAAAGTAAGGATAATTTAAAAAATGTAATTCCGCGATTCTATTAAGAATTCAATTGTCTATCAATCGCTGTCCACCCTGTATTTTTTAGTCAAGTTTATGAGTATTTATGTATAAGACTAGATCACTGTCTAATATGGTGCAGGACATTTTCTGACCAGCTGAGCTACTTTTGTCATTGTCTAACCATGATTTTGGTGGCTAAATATGCACATTTTCGAACAAACTCTATAGGTATGTTGTAATATGATGTTACAGGAGTGTCATCTTAAGAATTCTGAGAAGGTTAGTGAAAAATTTTATTTATTTTGGCGATGTTGACGTTATCGCTCTCTTTGGCTAGAATCAATGCTCTGGTAATGTTTGCACATGTGGTATGCTAATATAACGATTTATTGTGTTTTCGCTGTAAGACACTTAGAAAATCTGAAATATTGTCTGTATTCACAGGATCTGTGTCTTTCGATTAGTGTATGCTGTGTATTTTTACGAAATGTTTGATGATTAGTAATTAGGTAATACACGTTGCTCTATGTATTTATTCTAGTCCATTTGTGACGGTGGGTGCAATTGTAAACTATGATATCTACCTGAAATATGCACATTTTTCTAACAAAACCTATCCTATACCATAAATATGTTATCAGACTGTCATCTGATGAGGTTTTTTCTTGGTTAGTGGCTATCAATATCTTAGTTTAGCCGAATTGGTAATAGCTACTGGTGGAGAGAGAAAATGGTGGACAAAGAAAAATGGTTTGTTTTGCTAACGTGGTTAGCTAATAGATTTACATATTTTGTCTTCCCTGTAAAACATTTTAAAAATCTGAAATGGTGCCTTTATTCACAAGATCTGTATCTTTCATTAGGTGTCTTGGACTTGTGATTTAATGATATTTAGATGCTACTATTTAATTGTGACGCTATGCTAGCGATGCTACTCAGTGTGGGGGGGGGGGGGGGTGGGGGGTGCTCCCGGACCCGGGGTAGGTACTCGTGAAAGGTTAAGTTAATTCATACAGGCCTAGACTCGGAAGACATAGACTCCAATTAATTCCTCTTGTTTTTTGCAAACCTCTCTGGCGCTCGAGGTCGCCATGTTTATCATTACGCACACCTGCCACCATCGTTACGCGCATCAGCGCTTCATTGGACTCACCTGGACTCCATCATGTTATTCATTACCTCCTCTACATCTGTCACTTCCTCAGTTTCTTTCCAGAGTTAGCATTAATGTTGTTATGTGTCCCTTGTCCAGACGCTGTTTGTGTTATGTTTCCTGTCTGTTTATTCATTGGCCAAAATCCAGAAAAAATGTAGCGCGCTGAATTAAAAAATATTACTATAAAAATCTATCTTTCATGAAATCACCCAGAAATCCTAGTTCCACAATAAATCGTTGTTCTGTTCGATAATGTCCATTACTTATGTCTAAGTAGCTACTTTAGCTAGCATGTTTAGTGCACATGTCCAACCGCTCGCGCAGATGCAGGCGAACTCGGACGAAAACTTCAAAAAGTTATATAACAGGTCGAATAAACTGGTCAAACTAAGTAGAGAATCAGTCTTCAGGATGTTGTTATCATATATATCCAATAACGTTCCAACCGGAGCATTCCTTCATGTCTGTAGAAGTTATGGAACGCAAGGCGATATCATGAGGAAAGCGCATGACCAGGAACTGGCAATCTGCCAGACCACTGACTCATTCCCCTCTCATCCGGCCCCACAACACAGCATAAGCTTCATTCCACGTTCTACAGACTGTAGACATCTAGTGGAAGGCGTAGGAAGTGCAAACAGATCCATATCTTACAGGGAATTGAATAGGCGATGAGTTGAACGTTGACCAGTCTCACAATTCTCACTCACTGTTTGGATTTTTTCTCTGGTTTTTGCCTGCCATATGAGTTCTGTTATACTCACAGACATCATTCAAACAGCTTTAGAAACTTCAGAGTGTTTTATATCCAATAGTAATAATACTATGCATATATTAGCATCTGGAACAGAGTAGGAGGCTGTTCCCTATGGGCACGAAATTCATCCAAAAGTGAAAATGCTGTCCCCTATCATAAAGAAGTTAACCTCTCTAGGCTAGGGGGCGGTATTTCATCACGTCCGGATGAAAAGCATGCCCAAAGTAAGCTGCCTGCTACTCAGGCCCTGTCACGTTCGTCGTAGTGAGGAGACCAAAGCGCAGCGTGATGTGAATACATATTTTTCATAGAAGATGACTGAACACGAAGAACACTAACAAACTATACAAAATAACAAACGAACGTGAACGCTATAAACATGGAGTGCAAACATGCAACATCAACATAGACAATAACCCACAAACCAAACTGGAAAATGGCAACCTAAATAGGATCCCCAATCAGAGACAACGATAAACAGCTGCCTCTGATTGGGAACCAATCTAGGCCACCATAGACCTACATAATGCCTAGACTACACACACACACCTAGATATACCAAAACCCTAGACAAGACAAAAACACACATACCACCCTCGTCACACCCTAACCTAACCAAAATAATAAAGAAAACTAAGAATACTAAGGTCAGGGCGTGACAGGCCAAGAAGCTAGGATATGCATATTATTAGTCAATTTGGATAGAAAACAATCTGAAGTATCTAAAACTGAATGATGTCTGTGAGTATAACAGAACTTATTTGGCAGACGAAACCCCGAGTACAAACCGTCCAGGAAATTCTTTTTCTGAGGTGACAGTGTTTCCAATGAAGTTTCTATGTGGATCTATATTTCTAAGGCACTTGCTTGCAGTTCCTATCGCTTCCACTGGATGTCAACAGTCTTTAGAAATTGGTTGATGTTTTTCCTTTGTGTAATGAAGAAGTAGGGCTGTTCAGAACGTGGGTCGAGTCTAGTGTACTGTTGTGGTTGGGGCGCGCGACATGAAAGTTCGCTCCACTTTGTCTTTATCCGCTATTGAAAGCAGTTTATCCTGTTGAGGATGGGGGCGCTGTTGAGACTATTTATGCTAATTGGGTAATTTTTGAAACGGCTTCCCACAAAATCCTTGATCGTACAATATGCATATTATTATTATTATTGGATAGGAAACAGTCTATAGTTTCTATAGGAGTTGAAATTTTGTCTCTAAGTGGAACAGAGCCCATTCTACAGCAATTTCCCTGACATGGAGTCAGATTTCAGAAATGTTGGCCACTGTTCTGAAGTCAGTTAAAAGGGCACTGTTATTGCTATGACTATACGGACACTTCTTACGTCTTCCCCTGGATGCCTTTACGTGATGACGATTCCAATGGGGTCGATTGCGCGTTCACAGGCCCTATAAATTAAAAAACCCTGTAGCTAGCAAGTCTTTTCTTGGTGCGTAACGCGCGTGGAGGACACCGACCCGCTCCTGTTCCAAGCGTTAGTTTAGCCTGTTATATTTCTCCGGTCATATTTTCACTCGTTATAGGAGTTAAAAACATCATAAGGTAGTTAATTTAAAGCGTTTTATAGCAATTTATATCCGTTTAGTGCGATTTTGAGACATTTATTTTTGAAACGATGTGAATAGCTGGGCACGCTTTTCAGTTCATCCCGAACGCAGTTGGCATTTCCACATGGCAAGAGGACAGCTTTCCACCAAAAGACGATTACTCCCAAGAAAGGATCCTTTGCCCAAGATACTGATGGAAGAACAGCTCAAAGTAGGACATTTTTATTATGATAAATCGTGTTTCTGTCGAAACATTTTAGTGGCTTAGGACGCCATGTTTTTTGACGTAGCTTCGCTTGGCGCAAACTGTATTGAAAAGTAAGGATAAATTAAAAAATGTAATTCCGCAATTGTATTAAGAATTAAATTGTCTATCAATCCCTGTCCACCCTATATTTTTTAGTCACGTTTATGAGTATTTATGTATAAGAGTAGATCACTGTCTAAGTGGCGCAAGGACATTTTCTGACCAGCTGAGCTACATTTCACATTGTCTAACCATGATTTTGGTGGCTAAATATAAACATTTTCGATCAAACTCTATATGGATTGTGTAATATGATGTTACAGGAGTGTCATCTGAAGAATTCTGAGAAGGTTAGTGAAAAAATTAATATATTTTTGCCGATGTTGACGTTATCGCTCACTTTGGCTAGAATCAATGCTGGGCTGCTATGTGCTATGTGCTATGCTAATATAACGATTTATTGTGTTTTCGCTGTAAGACACTTAGAAAATCTGAAATATTGTCTGTATTCACAGGATCTGTGTCTTTCGATTCGTGTATGCTGTGTATTTTTACGAAATGTTTGATGATTAGTAAGTAGGTAAACACGTTGCTCTAAGTAGTTTTTCTATTCCATTTGTGACGGTGGGTGCAATTGTAACCTATGCCATCTACCTGAAATATGCACTTTTTTCTAACAAAACCTATCCCATACCATAAATATGTTATCAGACTGTCATCTGATGAGTTTTTTTGTTGGTTAGGGGCTATAAATATCTTAGTTTAGCCGAATTGGTGATGGCTACTGGTGTTGGTGGACAAATAAAAGATGGTGGATTATGCTAATGTGTTTTTAGGTAATAGATGTACATCTTTACATATTGTGTCTTCCCTGTAAAACATTTTAAAAATCGGACATGTTGACTGGATTCACAAGATCTGTGTCTTTCATTAGCTGTATTGGACTTTAATGTGTGAAAGTTAAATATTTAAAAAAAAAAAAAAAATTGAATTTCGCGGCACTGGTTTTCCAGTGGGGGGGGGGGGGGGGGGGGGTGTGCCGCTAGCGGCACGCTGATCCTAGACAGGTTATCCCGACTTAAAATTTATCGATGATTTACATTAAAAAATACCTAAAGTTGTATTAGGAAAGTTGTTTGAAATGTTTGGACAAAGATTACAGGTAACTTATTAGATATTTTGTAGTCATGTTGCGCGAGTTGGAACCGATGTTTTTCTGGATCAAACGCGCCAAATAAATGGACATTTTGGAGATATAACGACGGAATTAATCGAACAAAAGGACCATTTGTGATGTTTATGGGACATATTGGAGTGCCAACAGAAGAAGTTCTTCAAAGGTAAGGCATGAATTATATCGTTATTTCTGAGTTTTGTGTCGCACCTGGCGGGATGAAATATGATTGCCTGTGTTTGTTTGATGGGGTGATGTCCTCAGATAATAGCATGGTTTGATTTCACCGTAAAGCCTTTTTGAAATCTGACACGGTGGCTGGATTAACAAGAAGTAAAGCTTTAATTTGGTGTATTGCACTTGTGATTGTATGAAAGTTAAATATTTCTAATAATTTAATTTGAATTTGGAGCTCTGCCATTTCACCGGATGTTGTCAAATCAATCCCGATTTGATCCCTAAGAAGTACTAAATAATCACTCCCTGTACTTACTTCTCGTCTCCCAGCGTCTGTCCTTACAAATGTAATATCAAAGAAGACAGGCACAGCTTTTGCTTGTTTTAAAACAACTGGATTTTATTTTCAAATTGCAATTTCCCATCACAGATCGGCAGAATAAATTATGCTCATATCAATGATTATTACACTGTTAAAATAAGTAAAATACAAAAATTACAGCTTTAGAATTATGTAAATAATTTATCTGTAAATACAATCCATAACAAGTGGTTCCACTGCATATTCCACAATATTACATTTCATCATCAACACTTTGTTAGAAACATCATTATTTTTATTTCTCAACATCCTCTTCTCAATTGTTTATTTTAGCTTAACTTATTTTGATTAAGACTAACATATGGTGAAATCATTTATGCTTTAATTTAAGTAAAAAAAAATATTTAACCTTTATTTAACCAGGTAGGCCAGTTGAGAACAAGTTCTCATTTACAACTGCAACGTGGTCAAGATAAAGCAAAGCAGTGCGACACAAACAACAGCACAGGGTTACACATGGAATAAACAAACGTACAGTCAATAACAGAATAGAAAAAAAGAAAGTCTATATACAGTGTGTGCAAATGGTGTGAGGAGGTAAGGCAATAAATAGGTCATAGTAGCGGAGTAATTACAATTTAGCAAATTAACACTGGAGTGATAGATGAGCAGATGATGATGTGCAAGTAGAAATACTGGTGTGCAAAAGAGCAGAAAAGTAAATAAAAACAATATGAGGTAAGTAGATTTCGTGGGCTATTTAGAGATGGACTAGGTACAGCTGCAGTGATCGGTTAGCTGCTCAGATAGCTGATGTTTAAAGTTAGTGAGGGAAATATAAGTCTCCAGCTTCAGCTATTTTTGCAATTCGTTCCAGTCATTGGCAGCAGAGAACTGGATGGAAAGGCGACCAATGGAGGTGTTGGCTTTGGGGATGACCAGTGAGATATACCTGCTGGAGCGCGTGCTATGGGTGGGTGTTGTTATCGTGACCAGTGAGCTTAGATAAGGCAGAGCTTTACCTAGTATAGACTTATAGATGACCTGGAGCCAGTGGGTCTGGCGATGAATATGTAGCGAGGGCCAACCGACTAGAGCATACAGTTCGCAGTGGTGAGTGGTATAAGGGGCTTTGGTGACAAAACAGATGGCACTGTGATAGACTGCATCCAGTTTGCTGAGTAGAGGGTTGGAGGTTATTTTGTAAATGACATCGCCGAAGTCGAGGATCGGTAGGATAGTCCATTTTACGAGGGTATATTTGGCGACGTGAGTGAAGGAGGCTTTGTTTGCGAAATAGGAAGACGATTCTAGATTTAATTTTGGATTGGAGATATTTAATATGAGTCTGGAAGGAGAGTTTACAGTCTAGCCAGACACCTAGGTATTTGTAGTTGTCCACATATTCTAAGTCAGAACCGTACAGAGTAGTGAGGCTAGTCGGGCGGGCGGGTGCGGGCAGCGAACGGTTGAAAAGCATGCATTTGGTTTTACTAGCGTTTAAGAACAGTTGGAGGCTACGGAAGGAGTGTTGTATGGCATTGAAGCTCTTTTGGAGGTTAGTTAACACAGTGTCCAAAGAAGGGCCAGATATATACAGAATGGTGTCATCTGCATAGAGGTGGATCAGGGAATCACGCGCAGCAAGAGCGACATCGTTGATATATACAGAGAAAAGAGTCTGCCCGAGAATTGAACCCTGTGGTACCCCCAAAGAGACTGCCAGAGGTCCGGACAACAGGCCCTCCGATTTGACACATGCAGTGCATTAGACTGCTGCGCCACTCGGGAGGAGCTAACCAAATATGGTAATGTCTTGAAGAAAAAGTACAGGATGTTGGTTTTAGCCATATTAATATTATCTTATTTGCTGTACAGGTACTGTGTGCTGTATAAAGATGATCATGTACTATCTTAGATATTATCAGAAATGTATGTGTGTGGATGCCAGGATGATTTTCCTCATAGACAAACAGGAAATAAGAGTATATTTTATTTTTAGCAATATCTCAAGATGTGTCAACAAGGGAGATGGACTGCAAATTAGTAAGTAAGTAGACTTTAATATCTGATACATTTTTGTTATGCAATTACAAAAAAATCCTTTAAACATTATTTTAAATAACTATATCATACTTCTATCATGAAGTAAATACATGTAAGGTTTGGTGACATATTACATAACTGAAACAAGGAACATTTGAACACCACGTAACCATGTGGTAAAACAGTTTTTTAGAAAAGAAATGTGGTTCAGAAAAAAGGAAGTTATGTATCTAGTTCTTGGAAACAGACCGTAGGCCTATGTGCTCACTCTAAAGTGTGAACACGCAAAGAAAAGCTGTAACATGATTCAACATGGCTGTCGTCTGTATCAACTCTGGGCCTGTCACGGTTGCGTCCCTATAACCTCTCATTCTTCCTGAAGTGTGCAATCGTTCACTACTCCCCACAATTTTTGTCTGTGATATGTGCAGCCAACTAGTGTAATTAGTGTTTGTAAATATGGTGATTACTATTAAGGTTCTGGTCTTCTGCGATACAAACAGGTACACAACAAACCAGATAACTATACAATTACAGTGCCTTCAGAAAGTATTCATACCCCTTGACTTATTCCACAGTTTGTTGTGTTACAGCCTGAATTCAAAATTAATTACATTGTTTTTCCCCTCTCGCCCATCTGAACACAATACCCCACAATAACAAAGTGAAACAATGTTTTTTTTTATTATTACAAATTTCTTGAAAATGAAATACAGAAAGATCTCATTTATTATTCACACCTCTGGATTCACACACCTGAGTCAATACATGTTAGAATCACCTTTGGCAGTGACTACAGCTGTGAGTCTTTCTCGGTAAGTGTAAGAGCTTTGCACACCTGGATTGGAAAATATTTCCAGGGTCTGTCAAGGTGGTTGTTGATCATTGCTAGACAGCCATTTTCAAGTCTTGCCATAGATTTTCAATCCAATTTAAGTTAAAACAGTAACTAGACCACTCAGGAACATTCCATGTCATCTTGGTAAGCAACTTCAGTGTATATTTGTCCTTGTATTTTAGGTTATTGTCCTGCTGAAAGGAGAATTTCTTTGCCAGTGTCTGTGGGAAAGCAGACTAAACACAGGTTTTCCTCTAGGATTTTGTCTGTGCTTAGCTCCATTACGTTTCTTTTTATCACTAAAAACTCCCTTGTCCTTGCCGATAACAAACATACCATAACATGATGCAGCCACCACCATGCTTGAAAATATAAAGTGTTACTCAGTGATATGGTGTGTTGGATTTGCTCCAAACATAAGGCTTTGTATTCAGGACATAAAGTCAATTTTTTGCCACTTGTTTTGGTGTTCTACTTTAGGGGCTTATTGCAAACTGAATGCATGTTTTGGAATATTTTTATTCTGTACAGCCTTCCTTCTTTTCACTCTGATATTTAGGTTAGTATTGTGGAGTATTGAGTATTGTGGAGTATATATCAATGCATACACACAAACTACAGTATCTAGGTTACTCTGTGGAGCAACTACAATGTTGTTGATCCATCCTCAGTTTTCTCCTATCACAGCCATTAAGCCTCATGGTAAAATCCCTGAGTGGTTTCCTTCCTCTCTGGCAACTGAGTTAGGAAGGACGCCTGTATCTTTGTAGTGTCTGGGTGTATTGATACACCAGCCAAAGTGTAATTAATAACTTCACCGTGCTCAAAGAGATATTCAATGTCTGCTTTTTTATTGCCTATCTACCAATAGTTTCTCTTGTCTTTGCGGTTGACTTTGTGTTTGAAATTCACTGCTCGACTGAGGGACCTTATGTGTGGTGTACATAGATGAGGTAATCATTACAAAATAATGCTAAACTCTATTATTGCACACAGAGTAAGTTCGTGGAACTTATTACGTTTTTTGAAACTGTATTCCTGAACTTATTTTGGCTTTCCATAACAAAGGGGTTGAATACTTATTGACTCAAGACATTTCAATTTTTCAGTTTTCATGAATTTGTAAACATTTCTAAAACATAATTCCACTTTGATATTATGGGGTATTGTGTGTAGGCCAGTGACCCGAAATCTTACATTTATCATACACTTTAAATAGAAAAGTATGTGGACACCGCTTCAAATGAGTGGATTCGTCTATTTAAGCCAAACCCATTACTGCTATGTGTATAAAATAGAACACACAACCATGCAATCTCCATAGACAAATATTGGCAGTAGAATTGTCTTACTGAAGAGCTCATTGACTTTCAACATGGCACTGTCATAGGAGGCCACCTTTCCAACAAGTCAGTTCATTCAAATTTCTGCCCTGCTAGAGCTGCCCCGTTCAACTGTAAGTGCTGTTATTGTGAAGTGGAAATGTCTAGGAGCAACAATGGCTCAGCCACGAAGTGGTAGGCCACACAAGCTCACAGAACGGGACCGCCCAGTGCTGAAGCACTTAGCGTGTAAAAATCGTTTGTCCTCGGTTGCAACACTCATTACTGAGTTCCTAACTGCCTCTGGAAGCATGTCAGCACAATAGCTTTTCGTCGGGAGCTTCATAAAATGGTTTTCCATTGCCGAGCAGTCGCACACAAGCCTAAGATCACCATGCACAATGCCAAGCATTGGCTGGAGTGGTGTAAAGCTTGCCGCCATTGGACTCTGGAGCAGTGGAAAAGCATTCTCTTGAGTGATGACTCACACGTCACCATCTGGCAGTCCGATGGACGAGTCTGGGTTTGGCGGATTCCAGGAGAACACTACCTGCCCCAATGCATAGTGGCAACTGTAAAGTTTGGGGGGAGGAGGAATAATGATCTGGGGATATTTTTCATGGTTTGAGCTAGGCCCCTTACTTCCAGTGAAGGGAAATCTTAGTGCTAAAGCATACAATGACATTCTAGAAAATGCTGTGCTTCCAACTTTGTGTCAACAGTAGTAGTAACCAAAAAAGTGTTAAAAAATCGAAATATGTTTTCAATTTGAGATTCGGCTTTTGGCTCTTTGGGTCCTTTGCCAAGGAGAAATTAAAAATACATTGTTTACAAAGTCAAAAAAATAATGCTTGGGAATTCATGTCAGCCTGCTCGGTCTGTGCACGGAACAAAACCTCCACTAAACCTACAACTGGTCTGCTTCATCCTCTTCCCATACCCAGTCGCCCCTGGTCACAAGTAGCTTTGGACTTCGTCACTGGCCTTCCCCCATCGAATGGTAACTCAGTCATCCTCCCTATTATTGACCGATTTTCCAAAGCGGCTCACTTCATTCCCCTCTCCAAGCTTCCTTCCTCCCAGGAGACTCTGGACCTGCTGGTATCCCATGTTTTGTGGCTGCATGGCATCCCTAGTGACATTGTTTCTGACAGAGGACCCCCAGTTTACATCCCAGGTATGGAGAGCCTTCTGCACAGCTCTGGGTATTAATGTTAGCCTTTCGTCTGGATATCACCCCCAGACCAACGGCCAGACCGAGCGGGCCAACCAGGAGTTGGAAACTGCAATACGCTGTGTGACTTCGGCTAACCCTTCCTCCTGGAGTGCCCAGCTACCCTGGGTGGAATATGCCCACAACACCCTCATCAACGCCTCATCAGGTATGTCTCCCTTTGAGTGTGCTCTGGGTTACCAACCTCCCTAGTTCCCTGCCCAAGAGGTTGAAGTAGCGGTGCCCTCAGTCCAGGACCACATGCGCCGTTGTCATTGCACCTGGAGGAGGGCCCAGGCTGCTATTCGTGCCTCCACCAGGACCCAATCCTAAGCTAACCGTCCCCGTGCTTCAGCCCGTCGACACTCCTGGCCAAAAGGTATGGCTTTCATCTAAGGACTTGCCCCTGAAAGTGGTTTCCAAAAAACTAGCTCCCCGATTCATTGGCCCCTTTGAGATTGATTGTGTCATAAACACCTCTGCTGTTCATCTGCGATTTTTAAAGGGTTAGCTAATTACTGTACCTTCAATAAACAGTTGTAGTATTCTGGTCCCTAATGTTTCCCCATCTGAATTAAATGTGTCTAGCCTATATTCAGCAGAATAACTGTTTTCTGTGTTATCTATCCTAAATGTCCCATTGTTGATAAAGAAGTGTGCTCTGGTTTCAATGGATTTTTTTTCATTTTTTTTTTCTAATTTGGAGTACATTTTTAGCAGCATCATTGGAGTCGGTTTTTAATAAATGTCAGGGACTCCACTGACAATGGCCATCAGTGTCACGCCCTGGCCTTAGTTATCTTTGTTTTCTGTGTTATTTCAGTTAGGTCAGGATGTGACATGGGGGATGTTTGTGTGTAATTGTCTCGTCTTGGGTGGTTGTATTGTATATGGGGTTTTGTAGAGTGTATGGGGTTGTGTTCAGTGTAGGTATTTAGGAAAGTCCATGGTTGCCTGGTTTGGTTCTCAATCAGAGACAGCTGTTTATTGTTGTCTCTGATTGGGAGCCATATTTAAGGCAGCCATAGGCATTAGGCTGTTGTGGGTAATTTTCTATGTCTAAACGTTAGTAGCTTGTGTGTGCACTTTCGTTTTGTAGCTTCACGGTCGTTTGTTGTTTTGTTAGTTTGTAAAGTGTTTCGTTTCGTGTTCATCTTCTTCGTAAATAAAAAGAGGATGTATTTATATCACGCTGCGCCTTGGTCCACTCATTCACCAGAAGGCGATCGTGACAATCAGCTGGAGAGAGTCAGTTCCATAACACTGAGCTCCATCCAGTGTGGCATCACAGGGGGTCTCCATGCCTGAAAATCAACAGAAAATAGACACTGTAGTGACTATCACTGTCCTAGTTTTAAGGATTAATTTTATGGTTGAGAATACAAGCAGGCAACGGTATAACCAAACCAACGACATCAAGGTATTAAGAAACATGGCAGTACCTCAGTCAGTTATAATTATCACAAGACAATGAATAACGAGACATCTGTCTTTTTCAGTGTTTTGAACATTGTCTCTGTATCTATCATTAGTCATTATGAGAGGGATTCATTTGACAAAAGTGATTCTGAGTAGCCTATAGTATACCACAAAGAGCTTTGATCTCATGGTTCACTTTCTGCATGATACAAACAAGGCACTTTATATCATGTGTAAAACAAGGAAATCGACACATAAAGAAACATCTTATCATGAGACACTCCTGCTAACATCACCAACAGTCCAAACAAAGCCTCATCACAACACAGGGCTCAAGTTAGCAAATTAATCAATACTGTACTGTACCAAAATCCTAAATATTTCATTCTGTGCTGAATTTCCATAAGTTCTAATTCAGAGGAAAGAGGAACTTAAATTCATGTCTCTTGATGTGTAATATCAGATAAGTTGTAAAAAAGTGATGTGAGAATACAAAAGTTTATATCAAGAACTTAAAAGTGTTCTTCGGCTGTCCCCTTTCCACGGAGGGTTCTACATGGAATTCACCTCTGAGAGTGTACTTTTGAGTGTAAAGAAATATTCGGCCTGAGAAAATGACACCTCGTTTGTTTTGTCAGGGCACTGGTCAGCTCTAACATACTGAACAAGCTGTTCATCACTGACATTAACACTGTACCTTCTTCACAATTAGTCGGCTCTATCAGTCCATTTAAGATTGTGACATTATAAAAAAATTAATGAAGGAGAAAGAAAGAAAGGGGATTTAAGAGGAGGAGAGGTGAGAGAAATAAAAAGTGAAACAGAGGACCAAATGTATAATGTTTCCCAAATGGTTGTTTGTGACTGGGTGGGTGGGGTTATATCCTTCCTGTTTGGCCCTTTCCGGGGGGTATCATCGGATGGGGCCACAGTGTCTCCTGACCCCTCCTGTCTCAGCCTCCAGTATTTATGTTGTAGTAGTTGGTGACGGGGGGCTAGGGTCAGTTTGTTATATCTGGAGTACTTCTCCTGTCTTATCCGGTGTCCTGTGTGAATTTAAGTATGCTCTCTCTAATTCTCTCTTTCTCTCTTTCTTTCTCTCTCTCGGAGGACCTGAGCCATAGGACCATGCCTCAGGACTACCTGGCATGATGACTCGTTGCTGTCCCCAGTCCACCTGGCCGTGCTGCTGCTCCAGTTTCAACTGTTCTACCTGCGGCTATGGAACCCTGACCTGTTCACCAGACGTGCTACCTGTCCCAGACCTGCTGTTTTCAACTCTCTAGAGACAGCAGGAGCGGTAGAGATACTCTTAATGATCGGCTATGAAAAGCCAACTGACATTTACTCCTGAGGTGCTGACTTGCTGCACCCTCGACAACTACTGTGATTATTATTATTTGACCATGCTGGTCATTTATGAACATTTGAACATCTTGGCCATGTTCTGTTATAATCTCCACCCGGCACAGCCAGAAGAGGACTGGCCACCCCTCATAGTCTGGTTCCTCTCTAGGTTTCTTCCTAGGTTTTGGCCTTTCTAGGGAGTTTTTCCTAGCCACTGTGCTTCTACACCTGCATTGCTTGCTGTTTGGGCTTTTAGGCTGGGTTTCTGTACAGCACTTTGAGATATCAGCTGATGTAAGAAGGGCTATATAAATACATTTGATTTGATTTGATTTGACTCCTCGATGGCATCGACCGGTTGTAACTGATACCTTTTGGGTTGCAGCTAGACAAAATAACAATAAATCATTATGGACTGCCTTTATATAGTAATTCCTGGGAGCTCAAACCGTGATGAATTGGGTTTGTTTATTAGAAGCAAATTAAGAAAATAACCAAAAAAAGGAACCATTCTTCCATGGAGGACACACTAGCGGGCCATCCTTTCAATCACAAACTTATTCAGTGAATGACAACTTTTACTACTGCACAATAACGTTGTTGAGAGTTTGTAAAAAAGAAATAATACATCAATAAATAAAACATGAAATCAGTAACAGAGAGACTATGACAAATGTAGACAGTCCATTTGTTGGGTTATTTATTCAGGTAAAGAATGTACAAACCCGCAACATTGAATGTCATGAAATATAAACAGTAATATGGGAAAGTTAATCCAATTCGTTACAGTAACAAATGGAGAAACAAGGCTTCAGTACAACTTCTAAAGACCAACCCTTCGAACATGCAGCTCTCATTGGCCAAGCTGTATTCCAGCATATAAAGTCTCCTCCTGCCCCTCAGGTCTGTCTCTCTCAGTGTTAGGTCTGGCACCCTCCAGCACTACAATCTGTCCATACAACACCTCCTCTGGAACCTCTCTCTGTTTCTCTGTCTTCTTTAGAATAGTGATGTTATCACATTCCAGTTCTGGACTCTCATCAGCATCTGTGTGGATATGTTGACATTAGTTTTTTTGAGGGGGTGGTAGGATATTGCACAGATCACTTGTTGACATTTAACATTTGAGGTATGGAAGCAACCCACATACGCTCTAATGTTGATTTGCAGATTTAGAAATAGCATCCATTCACCTCCTTCACATCTATAGATCTGGAAACAAGCCTATCGAAATGTATCTAGGCCGACACTAATTCAAAGTAGGAACAACATCCTAAAAAAATCTAAATTGAGCCACAACACTGAAACAACAGTCACATGAGCTGACTGAGTGTTGTAATCAGTGGTGTGGATGTTTATCTTTGACGTTTGTTCGATGTGTTAGAGTTGTAAAAGTGTTAGATTGTTAGGCTGTCACATTACTGACCTGGTGCCTGTGGAGGGTTCCTCCTCTTGCGAATACAGTAAGCTCCCACCACCACTGCAAGGACCAGGACCACAGCTACTAGTGACCCTATGACAGTGCCATAAGATCCTCCTGCATGATATGGTGAGGAGAAATAGCGGTGGTGGGGGGGGTTGACACAGTCCCTCACAAATCATGCATGACAACGTTCAAGCGTTCAAGATAAATTGCATTCGGCTTCTATGGAATATTCTTATTTGACAAATAGATGTGAGTTTTTTTAGCTCCTCACCTCCAATGGTCAGTTGTACTCCTCTAGTGTCCAAGTAAGTTCCATTTGAAAAGTGGATTTCTAAAAGATATTCAGCAGAATCTCTCCACTCTGTGTTATTCATTTTAAATGTCCCATTATTGATAAAGAACTCTGATCTGGCTTCAATTAATTTATAGGTTACGTTTTTTTGTTTCATTTTGAATATCTCTGTATTACCATCAGTGGCGTTTCTTTTAAATGTAAGTTCAAATCCTGTGGCGTCATTCATCAGCTGGAGATAGACAGTTCCTCCCAGAGCTCCGTAACACGACACGTTCTGTGTAGCATTACAGTATGTCTCCATGCCTGAGGATAGAAAAAAATTGCTGTTTTGTTGATAGTGATAATAAGTGTAAATCCTTTGCTAAAACTTTATCAATACCATTTATCCAACTGGTGGGTCTAATCCTGAATACTGATTGTTTAAAACCACATCCCAGCCGGTGCCTATTACACAAGTTACCCATGACGTTAAAATGCCTACTTACTCTGTTCCATCTGACTGTGCAATCAACTGTCTCATCAATGTTTTTAATTCAAAGATGTCATCAATATTTGAATATGTTGGCAACCCATTGTATAAATGTGATAATTCCTTTGAAGCCGGTGTTTGGAGGATATATTGGCACGGTATGCCGGCCCTCGACTCGGGACTAACAACACCCGTGCCAATAAATCCTCCAAACACCTTCTTCTCAGAAATGATCACTTAATTCACTTTGTGACATTATGATAGCCCGAACTGATCTATTGACAAGTAAATCATTTTCTTGAGCTTGTCTTTTAAAATAATTAACCATCAATTTATACTGAACAAAAATATGAACTCACGATGCAACCATTTCAAAGATTTTACTGAGTTAAAATTGATAGAAGGAAACCAGCCAATCAGCATAAAATCCCCACAAAGGGATTTTATTACAAACAGAAACTCCTGAGCTCCACCCGCACCCTCCTCAGACAATCCCACAGGTAAAGAAGCCGGATGTGGATGTCCTGGGCAGGCGTGGTTACGAGTGATCTGCGGTTGTGAGGCCGGTTGGATGTACTGCTAAATTCTCTAAAACGACGTTGGTAGAGAAATTAAAAAGCTCGGGTGGACATTCTTTCAGTCAGCATGCCAATTGCACGCTCCCTCAAAACTTGAAACATCTGTGGCATTGTGTTGTGTGACAAAAGTGGCCTTTTATGGTCCCCAGCACAAGGTGCACCTGTGTAACGATCATGCTGTTGAATCAGTTTCTTGATAGGCCACATCTGTCAGGTGGATGGCTTATCTTGGCAAAGGAGAAAGGCTCACTAACAGCAATGTAAACAAATTTGTGCACAAATGTTGAGAAAAAAGCTTTTTGTGCATATGGAACATTTTTGGGCGTCTTTTATTTTCAGCTCATGAAAAATGGGACCAACACTTTACATGTTAGGTTTATATTTTTGTTCAGTATACATTGCAATTCTCTATGATCTGACATAAGTGGCATTGATTTGTGACTGTTGCTTTTCTCTTCATAATAGAGTGTTGCATGCTGCTGTAATTATTCAGTTACAACACCATTTATAACACTGGGTTGTTGTTGTTATGCATGACCTCCATAGACAAACAGATATGAATCTCAGGATAGAAAAAAAAGATGGATCTTACCATAAGAGGCTTCTGCTGACATCATCAGAAGTCCAAACATCATAAACATGTTCCTTTATAATAGGTATCTACTGATGTGGCAACTATAGATTCACTATTGAAATCCCAAACTAGGACTACAAACAACAAACTACCGGCCACGTTCTAAGTCAGAATGTCACTAGGCTATTTGAGTAATACATGTAAATGATTGTGTCATTTTAAGGATGGGGAAGGAAGTGTTTGAACACAACCATAATCGCACTTCTTCTTTTCACAGACCGATGCATAAACATTTTAGTATATAGGATAAGGCATTCCATAAGATACATTTTTTTTTTTTTAAGTACTGCATCAGCTAAATATAATTTTTACCACCATAAAAACAATAGTAGCCTACTTTCAGGTGCATTTGCAATCTGAACATGTATTTATTTAAGTGAAAGAGCTGTTATTATAATTATTATTTAGAAAGAAATATGCAATCTATGCTGAACAAAAATATATTAGATTGCAGTTTGTCTCAAAGACCACCTGGTGTCAGCCTTGTTGCGTCTCAGAGTAATCAATATACGTAACTGTCCCCACAATGCAACATGCAACAATTTCAACGGTTTTACTGAGTTACAGTTCATAGAAGGAAATCAGCCAATTGAAATAAATAAATTAGGCCCTAATCTATAGAATTCACATGACTGAGCAGGGGCGCAGCCATTGGTGGGCCCGGAAGGGCATAGGTCCACCCACTTAGGAGCCAAGCCTAGCCAATCAGAATGATTTTTTTCCACACAAAGGGGCTTTATTACAGACAGAAATACTCCTCAGCTTCATCAGCTGTCCGGGTGGCTGGTCTCAGATGATCCTGCAGGTGAAGAAGTCGGATGTGAAGGTCCTGGGCTGGCGTGGTTACTCGTGGTCTGCGCTTGTGAAGCGATTGGAAATACTGCCAAATTTTCTGAAACGACATTCGAGGCGGCTTATGGTAGAGAAATGAACATTCAATTATCTGGAAAAAGCTCTGGTGGACATTCCTGCAGTCAGCATGTCAATTGCACACTCCCTCAAAACTTGAGACATCTGTGGCATTGTGTCGTGTGACAAAACTGTACATTTTAGAGCGGCCGTCTATTGTCCCCAGCACATGGTGCACCTGTGTAATGATCAAGCTGTTTAATCATCTTCTTGAAATGCTACACCCGTAAAGTGGATGGATTATCTTGGCAAAGAACAAAAGCTCACTAAGAGGGATGTAAAGACATTTTTGCTTTTTGTGCACATGGAACATTTCTGAGGTCTTTTATTTCAGTTAATGAAACATGGGACCAACACCTTACATGTTGCTTTTTTATTTTGGTTCAGTTTAGAACATAAAAGGTTTCTTCAGCAGTTTGCATATGAGAACCCTTTGAAGAACCCTTATGGTTCCAGGTATAGTGGTGTCCCATCATGCAGGACAGGTTTAGCTGTTTTGCATGTTATTTTGGCAATAATATGTGTCACATATCAGTTTGCAAACCGTGTAAAAATGTTACGTTTTTATTTATAAGGCCGCATACAAACATGATTTTTTTTTTTCTTTCTTGAGTAAGGAAGGTCCAAAATGCAGGTGTTTCAGCCTAGCTCAGTGCTTTCTGTGGTGGAGTGGCAGCCAGCGGAAAATACAGAGCATAGGCGTTGGTAATGTTCTCTAGTTACTCCGTGTTTGGCTCAGTGTTCTGTCACTCATGGGGACACTAGGTCACTGCAGACTCTACAGGGAGAGCTAGGCAGTTCATGCCCCTTTGGGTGCTGCCATAGATTTACACTAGAAGTGCCCATCCAAAAAGGCTCAAGGTCATTGGCCACAGATAAAATTACGTCAAATCACTTTATATCTACCGTAGCTTTGATTGGACTGATCATGTCAACATCATACTTTCAAAATCTTAGCTAGCAAGCTAGACAAGCCATCATCTTCATGAATCACATCGACAATCTACTGCCAAATCCTTTTCAAACCTTGTCATACAAAGAGAAATTATAGATAAAACGTATTGGTGCTCATCGGCCATTGGACATAAACATTACACAGCAAATTGGAAATCACAAATTCAACAATGAGTGGTTTGGAAGGAATCAGTGTCTAACTGAAAACGTTACAAAGCATTCACTATTTTCTTCCCCTGCCGGCTATTTGGTGGTGAGGATGTGTGGTCCAAGTCTGGGTTTAAGGGTCTCTTTTCCAAGCTAAAAGGATAAACATTCACACCCAACACCATGGGCCAGAAAAGGTTGAATACATTGGCCATATAGTCAATCCAGTATGATCTCTGCCACGTTCAAAACAACTGGAAACTCGGAACTGGGAAATCTCAGATTTCAGTGAGTTGAGGACAAATGGGATCTCGGAAAAAAACTAACTCCAACTGGGAAAATACGTTTTGAGTGGTCATTGAGCGGTCATGCCTCCCGGGTGGCGCAGTGGTCTAGGGCACTGCATCGCAGTGCTAGCTGCGCCACCAGAGTCTCTGGGTTCGCGCCCAGGCTGGGCTGGGTTCGCGCCCAGGCTCTGTCGCAGCCGGCCGCAACCGGGAGGTCCGTGGGGCGACGCACAATTGGCATAGCGTCGTCCGGGTTAGGGAGGGTTTGGCCGGTAGGGATATCCTTGTCTCAGTATGTAAAATGTAATGAAATGTAAAAAAAAAAAAAAAATTATAAAACGTATGCTCTCTACTGTAAGTCGCTCTGGATAAGAGCGTCTGCTAAATGACTAAAATGTAAATGTAATTCAACTCGGAATTCCAAGTTGGGAACTTGGGCTTCTTTCTAGAGCTCTGACCTGAGGATCACTGACGTCATGATTCAACATGTTGTTTTTTTTGAGTTCCCAGTTGTCTTGCAATCACCATAAATCCAGAGAATGCCAGACTTTGATGACAAAATTTGCCCAAAAGAAGGCCCACTGCGCCACCTTCCTGTTCAAATGAGCACAAACATGTATTGAATATTGCAGCATAAATTATGTAATATGCCAGGGAGACATGTATTTTGTAGCTAAGAAACTAATACTAAGTGTATGTTGTGTAGTAAGCTATTAGTAGCCCATGTGCCTCTCCTTAATCATTTGGTCTCTTTCCTCCTCATATGAATGAATTTACTGAACATAAATGCAATAATGTTTGTGTATGGTTCAAAAGTAAAATCTCATTTTGGCGTTTGTTATTATTGAAGGAGAGTGTGGTTCTTATCGACTTACACAAATCCACAAGGAGTCAGTATAAACCACATTTCTTTAATTAAGGATCCAACCCTTTTTTTCAATTTTCACCGAAAATGATATACCCAAATCTGACTGCCTGTAGCTCAGGACCTGAAGCAAGGATATGCATATTCTTGATACCATTTGAAAGGAAACACTTTGACATTTTTGGAAATGTAAAATAAATGTAGGAGAATATAACACATTAGATCTGGTCAAATATAATACAAAGAAAAAAACGTGTTTTCTTTTTTGTACCATCATCTTTGAAATGCAAGAGAAAGGCCCTAATGTATAATTCCAGCCCAGGCACAATTTAGATTTTGGCCACTAGTTCGCAGCAGTGTATGTGCAAAGTTTTAGACTGATCCAATGAACCATTCCATATCTGTTTTAAATGTTGTATCAAGAATGCCCAAATGTGCCTAATTGGCTTATTAACCTTTTCACACGTACCAACAAATGGGTGTGATCATTCTATAGTGGTCCCTGTTGCATATGATAAACCCGGTGTGAATAGAACTCTTGATTAGAAAGCTTATTTAGTATGTCCATTTTTGATTGCAGCTATAATCAGTATTTGAGCAGGCAACACTTTTTTCAAATAAATATTTTTGCACAAACACGGACCTTATAAAGTTATGTCCAGAATGTGACCAGTTTATTTTTGGATGCAATGTTCAGACATTCACAGAAGTAGCTACAGCATAACGATCATAACGAGCATCCGACGATGGTTAGTTTTGCGCTCCGGAATGTTTT
Organism: Salvelinus fontinalis; assembly: GCF_029448725.1. Classification (NCBI taxonomy): domain Eukaryota; kingdom Metazoa; phylum Chordata; class Actinopteri; order Salmoniformes; family Salmonidae; genus Salvelinus; species Salvelinus fontinalis. The sequence continues at coordinate 46,863,556 of NC_074670.1, forward strand.
TTTTCTTCTCGCATCAACCAAAGATAAAAAGAGGAGACAACATGAGTTTGGTCTGTCTATAGCAGGGGTGTCAAACATACGGCCCGCGGGCCGGAACCGGCCCCCAAGGAGGTTCGATCAGGCCCGCAGGATAATTTGAAAGTGGAAAAAATGCATAAAAGACATGGAATTAATATTTTTAATTCGCTGCAATTCATGGATTATCCGCTAAGGGGCGCACTCTTTCCATCAGAGTAGAAGACAAGCCGCATCACTGAGACAGACTGAAAACAGCAGACGGTATCAATGCGCCATCTGCTGCTTGTTACGACGTTGTTAATACCTTGGTCTCTACCTCTCCGCTACACCCTCATTAGCCAAAATGTCGTTATCCAAACGGAGAAAAGTAGATAAGGAGTGTAGAATTTTCAAAGAAAAATGGACCACGTCCTATTTATTTACAGAGATGCACGGAAAACCTTCGTGCTTGGTGTGTTTGCAACAAGTTTCGGTATTGAAGGAATATAATATTCGACGCCACTACGAGACTCATCACAGCGAAAAATATGACGGCTTGCAAGGACAACTGAGAAGAGATAAGATTAACGAATTGCTGGCGGGTCTGAGGAAACAGCAGTCAACTTTCATCCAGAGCCGAGAAGTCAGTGAAGCAGCGGTAAAAGCCAGCTACCAGTGTGATGCAGATTTGAAGGGCAAATTTGCCTCTGTAGGTCTGGACAGATTTTATCAGTATCTACTACCAGGGTACCCCAAATTAACAGCCCTGGCTGCTAAAATTTTGTGCATGTTTGGGACAACCTACCTTTGTGAACAAATTTTCTCAGTGATGAATATCAATAAACAAAAATGCGTTCAAGGCTCACAAACAAGCACTTAAATGACATTCTGAAAGTGACAGCTAGTCAGGACATGACACCTGGTGTTGATGCACTTGTACAGGCCAAAAGATGCCAAGTTTCAGGAACAAATACAAGTCCAGACTAGACTAACACCTTTAAAATGCTGCCTTAGATACTGTTTGCATTGAAAGAATACAGCTCTGTGAAGATGAATCCTTACTGTGGTGATTTAAAAAATGTGCACTTTAATGTTAGTCAGCAGCTTCAAAACAAAAGTTGTGTGATGGAATTCTACTGTTCATACAACTCCATAAATTTTCAGTATGTATTGTATGTGTATGTATGTTTCATGTATGAAGTTTACAGATTTACAGGACAGGCGAACACTTTCTTCATTACACATTTAAAATCACTCTCCTTAGTTTGTAAGGTGTACGCAGGGATTACATTTAGATTTTATATGCGTATGTGTAAGTGGTTTAAAAATTCCTTTCTTTAAAAGTCTCATTTAATCTTAAAGTGCATTACTATATTTTTCAGTACCAATTAAAGTTTTGTGCCTTTGTACAATCAGTGGGATCAGTTGCAATGCATATTTGTGAATGATAAAAGTAAATTGCACATTTGTCTAAGGAAATATGAGGTGTTTCATGAAATGTTTTGTAAAAGGATAGTTCATTAAATTTCAATATTTTCCTAATGTTCTTGTGCTTCTTTACACCAAAACAAAGGAAAGACATGATATTTTGGTTATTTATAGCAGAGTATGGTATAATTTTAATGGTCCGGCCCACTTGACATCTCCCTAGGCCGTATGTGGCCCACGATGCGAAATGAGTTTGACACCCCTGGTCTATAGTATGCATGTTGAAGGGGGTGTGTCATCTACGATCATCCACATCCCTTCATTCACTTTCGGAAGTTTACCCGAAAGATGAGTGAACCATTCCTTCACCTCATTATAACATCTTTGGTCTGACGGATTACGTGACACCCAGAATGCATTGTATAATGTCAACAAACATGGCGACATACGTAGCTGGCAAAAAGCTTAGCTCATTATAACCAGTACAACCTACAAAAAAGTATTTTACACACATCATAGGTGTCCATTACAATATATGCAATATCGGAATGCATTATTTGCCACCAGTATGTATACATACATACATACATACATACATACATACATACATACATACATACATACATACATACATACATACATACATACATACATACACACATAATGCGCCTACATTAGAAACTACAAAACGATATACAGAAAATGATAGGAACGCACACATGTCCAAAGTTATTATTTGTAAGGAAAACAAGGAAGGCAAAGCGAGCGCCAGCAAGAAACTGGTCCAATTCTTGCAAGACTGCGCAAATAGATGCATACTTGATCTGTGCAAACATGAGTGTAGTGCAGGGGGCTTTCATCGAAGGGAAAGTTTATCCGGCTCAGTAAAGCCTCAAACATAAATTGTCCGCTACGCTGAATGTGAATTAATGAGGAAGCGGAACACACCTCAATTCAAACTGTTGTTAGAAAATACAACTTGTTAGAAAATAATTTGAAATTGCCAAATTGAAACACAGCCTACAGATAATTAGCAGGCAGCGCGTGTAAACTGTAAACTGTCCTGTCACATTTTGGAACAGTGAGTGCATTCTGGCATCACGTGCATAAAACAGCTCACGCTGGGGCGACCGTTAGAGGTATTTGGAACCCACATGTAAAAAGGTTAATATATTTTCAAGTTCATAATTGTGCACTCTCCTCAAACAATAGAATGGTATTCATTCAAGATGTCACCATGTGGGAGAAGTTGGTGCTCAGGAGGTTCCCACTATTAATTACCAGTTGGAGTGCCATTCAAGTGGATTTTTCCCAGTCGTATGTGGTAAATTACCACTTCCCACATGGTCATGATAGCACCATTATTCTACTTCTGTGATTTTTAAATGGCGGTTGGCAACCAATAGATGCATTACTGCCACCAACTGGATTGGAGTGTAGATCCATTACACTTTGTGAAACCAAAAGGGGTAAAGAATATCACCCTTCCGACTGTTGACATAAAGACATGTTTCTACCAGCACAACTATGTATACCCTCCTTTAGGCAAAGTCTCCTCCTTGCACCTCTAAACACTACATCTTTGTTGCTAGGCAGGAAGTTAAGTGGTGTGTAATTAAACTGTCCGTTCTCCCTTCATCTAACCTGACCTGGGCCCACATTCCTCACTCATCCAGAGCTATCCAACCTTATCAGTGACCGCTACCAAGTGATTGCCTTTTCCCTCACAAAGTAACTTTCCAGACCCATACTTCTTATCCAACCTCCAATGGACCCCACCATATACATTCTTCATACATGTAATTGTTAACTTCTAGTAAAGCAAGTATTTCAAACTAGAACCCAACAGTACCTCCTTTTTGAATAGTAATTCCATACTGTTCAACATCACATGAACTTTGAAATTACTTATAAATTAACAGAAAATAAATAATGATCAAAAAATAAAACTTGATTAACATTCACAGTTGATTTGTATATTTACACCGATTTGTATATTTACACATATGTACTCTATAATCACACTATGCACACTCTTATCCCCCCCCCCCCACCCCACCCCCTCATTGTACAAATAATAAGGACATTTCAACTGGAGCTTTTGACTTCCTCCATTTCCTCCTTCGGGTCCCTAAGATTGTGATAGCACAAGACTTCAAAACATAAGTATTAATAATGCGTTAAGCTATGCATGATTATATATGCAAAGAAAAAACGAAGTTTAATTACATGACTATTCCCACTCTTTCTTAGCCTGACTCTATACCTTCGGGATACTTTTCTGCTGGGTTCCACAAAAATCAAGGCCCTAAAAAAACTCATGCTTTCACCCAGTCTTCCCCAGTTTGGACACAGGTTACAAAAGGTGCTAAAATGCCATATTATTTTCACTTCGCTCCCATCTTCTTCTTCCTCCATGGCCACCCGGTGACCTTAATCAACTTTAATTCATCTTGAGTCAAATTACCACTGTATATATGTTTCAACATCAATTCCCTCATAAGGTGATATCCCAGCAACGCTACCATGGTAACCCCTGCTATGATGCATACTTCAAAATACCCCTAATTTGCACCGCAGTCCAGTTCCATGCTATTACTATAGCAGCCTTCACCACTACTACTGCTTTTTCCGATGCTGTCCCTACAGCGACTGCCGTGAGAATATACTGCTCCTGATCCCCTATTGCTTTTGTGGTTCACTGATAGATCTAGGACGTAATCTTTCAGATACTCCTTACCTGTCTCCCATGGTATTCTAGCCACCAACATCTCCAATGACATCCTATGTTCTGATACAGTCGGTATCTATGGATAATACTTCCCTGTGCTCAGGTTAGGTACACATCTCTCATCCCAAGGCCGATCTACACCACTTTGTGAACACCCTCGTTACAGTGTAATCTTTGGGTCCCAACGGTTGATAAGCAGCAACCTTCGGATGCTTTCCTGTTAGCGTCACTCGGTCCCACTGCAGGTCGGTTAGGAATGAGAGAGAGATTCGTGCCTGTTGGAAGAATATCCAACCTTGCAAAACTCAGAGTCACATGTTTCTTAATCACACGCTGCTGTTATTACATCAAACTTCCCCTCTGGTGAGGTGGCCCCCTTCGACACAGGAATCTGTAGCTAGTCTTTCAAGAGTTGTACCTTCTTCGCTGCACTTCTCACAAAACTCCTCATCCTCAACCTCGTGTATGAGGAAACCCTCCCTAGACTCGATAAATTCGAGCAGTGCACCCTCCCCTCACATTGTGCTCTCCTCACAGCTTAGGGGCAGCGCTCTCTCTTTCTTCCTCTCCTTTCTGAATCATAATTAAAACAATCGATAAATTCTCCAACCCAAATTTAGAATGACAGTCCTAAGTGCTTCACGTTGAGTCTATCACTCAGATTGAAGAACCTCAATTTAGCACATACTGACACTGTTGGAATGTATGTTTACAGACAGGTAAAATATATAGACAGTATGTACTACTTATATTACCAGTTAACTTTTCCCATCACGGCCCCGGTTTATCCCTGTCTTACACTGTCACGTTAATGACAGTGTTATGCCCTGATCTGTTTCACCTGTTCCTGTGATTGTCTCCACCCCCTCCAGGTGTCGCTTATTTTCCCCAGTGTATTTATCCCTGTGTTTCCTGTACCAGTGTATTTATCCCTGTTTCCTGTCTCTCTGTGCCAGTTCGTCTTGTATGTTTAGTCAAGTCAACCAGCGTGTTTTTCCTGTACTCTTTTGCTATTCTCCTTTTTCTAGTCCTTCCGGTTTGGACCCTTGCCTGTTTCTAGACTCTGTACCCGCCTGCCTGACCATTCTGCCTGCCTTGACCACGAGCCTGTCTGCCACTCTGTACCTCCTGGACTCTGATCTGGTTTTGACCTTTTTGCCTGTCCACGACAATTCTCTTGTCTACACCTTTGGATTATTAAACATTGTAACACTTCAACCATCTGCCTCCTGTGTCTGCATCTGGGTCTCGCCTTGTGCCTTGATAGACGGATCGGTATCTCAATGCATTTTAAAGTAATTTTCAATACATTTCCCAGTGTGTAGACCTTCGCAATCAACATGATACCCATATAAACAGTTTAGGGCAACCCTACATCTAAATTGATTTACGGGCACAGTTTACCACTCCCTCCTTCCCAGCACTCATTCTCCTGGCGTCTCTTCATTTTCTTCTTCCCATAGTGTTACAGTTCATCCTCCCAAGGCACCTATGTAACTCATGCCTGTCACCGTTGATAGCTTTTGATAATGTCCCGATTTTAATATCTGGGGAATTATCAGATTTTCCAAAGCACCCATCTCTAACCTGAGACACCACCACCATTCTGTACTGTCCAGTCTGTCTGGTCCATTTTCCCACGCACCAGTAATATGAGAGAAGTTTGGACGTGATCTCTCTCCATGCTCACTCCACATGCACGGTCTCAGGACTCATGCCACACTCCTGCCGCTCGTACACAGGTTGCTGGCTCAGACTCTGATCTCAGGTACAGTAGGAGTGGTGAAAGACAAGGCCATAATGAACGCCTTTGTTGAAATTACTTCAGACGGTTAGAGGGGGTGGAGCTCACACTGTTCTCAGTCAAATGATTCCTTCCATGCATCTAGATACCATCTGTAGTCACTATCGTCATAACTTCAAGAGAGGACAGGCCAAAACAACAGTTTAAAGCATTTCTGATTCAGAAAATCCAAACAACTATTCACCATATGACAAATCATTATATTCCAACTTTTCTAAATACAACATTTCTAAGACTAATGTCAAAGAGCATAACATCACACTTCTGAAACCATTTTTCAAATTGGCTTATACTCCTGTCAAGATGGCTCCGAAGAGGATGGCTGACGTTTTACATGCTCCTAACCAACTGCTATTTTGTTAGGTTTTTTTGCGTTGTTTGTAACTTGTTTTTTAACTTATTTTGTACATAATGTTGCTGCTGCTGTCTCTTATGACCAAAAACAACTTCTGGACATCAGAACAGCGACTATTCACCACGAACTGGAAGAAGCTTTTTCCTTTAACGAGTTTGACAAGAAGGATATACTGCTTTCCCAGGAACAGGCCCAAATCCCTGTCATTTTCATGAAGAAAAGACGGAGGAAAAGAGGGCGCAGATCGGGCTGCCTTCTGAGAATCCGTAGGTGAGCGAGTAAACTTCCATTGCCATCCCTTCTACTTGCTAAGATGCAATCATTGCAAAATATAATTGAGGGAAACCCAAACGTGAGCTGCCAAGTGACACGAGCCTACCAGATGAGCTAAATGCCTTTTATGCTCGCTTCGAGGCAAGCAACACTGAGTCATGCACAAGAGCACCAGCTGTGCTGGATGACTGTATGATAACGCTCTCGGTAGCCAATGTGAGCAAGACCTTTAAACAGGTCAACATTCACAAGGCCGCGGGGCCAGGCGGATTACCAGGACATGTACTCAAAGCATGCGCGGACCTACTGGCGCGGACCTACCTAAGTGTCTTCACTGACATTTTCAATCTCTCCCAGACCAAGTCTGTAATACTTACAGTTGAAGTCGGAAGTTTACATACACTTAGGTTGGAGTCATTAAAATTTGTTTTTCAACCACTCCACAAATTTCTTATTAACAAACTATAGTTTTGGCAAGTCGGTTAGGACATCTACCTTGTGCATGACACAAGTTATTTTTCCAAAAATTGTTTACGGACAGATTATTTCAATGTATCACAATTCCAGTGGGTCAGAAGTTTACAAACATTAGGTTGACTGTGCCTTTAAACACCTTGGAAAACTCCAGAAAATGGTATCATAGCATTAGAAGCTTCTGATAGGCTAATTGACATCATTTGAGTCAATTGGAGGTGTACCTGTGGATGTATTTCAAGGCCTACCTTCAAACGCAGTGCCTCTTTGCTTGACATCATGGGAAAATCAAAAGAAATCAGAAAGACCCCAGAAAAAGAATTGTAGACCTCCAAGTCTGGTTCATCCCTGGGAGCAATTTCCAAATGCCTGAAGGTACCACATTCATCTGTACAAAATATAGTACGCAAGTATAAACACCATGGGACCACGCAGCCGTCATACAGGAAGGAAGGAGTGGCGTTCTGTCTCCTAGAGATGAATGTACTTTGGTGGAAAAGTGCAATTCAATCCCAGAACAACAGCAAAGGACCTTGTGAAGATGCTGGAGGAAACAGGTACAAAAGTATCTATATCCACAGTAAAACGAGTCCTATATCGACATAACCTGAAAGGCCGCTCAGCAAGGAAGACGCCACTGTTCCAAAACCACCATAAAAAATTCAGACCACCGTTTGCAACTGCACATGGGGACAAAGATAATACTTTTTGGAGAAATGTACTTTGGTCTGATGAAACAAAAATATAACTGTTTGGCCATGATGACCATTTTTATGTTTGGAGGAAAAAGAAAAGGGGGAGCCTTGCAAGCCGAAGAACACCATCCTAACCGTGAAGCACGGGGGTGGCAGCATCATGTTGTGGGGGTGCTTTGCTGCAGGAGGGACTGGTGCACTTCACAAAATAGATGGCATAATGAGGAAAGAAAATTATGTGGATATATTGAAGCAACATCTCAAGACATCAGTCAGGAAGTTAAAGCTTGGACGCAAATGGGTCTTCCAAATGGACAATGACCCCAAGCATACTTCCAAAGTTGTGGCAAAATGGCTTAAGGACAACAAAGTCAAGGTATTGGAGTGGCCATCACAAAGCCCTGACGTCAATCCTATAGAAAATTTGTCATCAAAACTGTAAAAGCTTGTGCAAGCAAGGAGGTCTACAAACCTGACTCAGTTACACAAGCTCTGTCAGGAGGAATGGGCCAAAATTCACCCAACCTATTGTGGGGAACTTGTGGAAGGCTACCCGAAACGTTTGACCCAATTTAAACAATTTAAAAGGCAATGCTAGCAAATACTAATTGAGTGTATGTAAACTTCTGACCCACTGGGAATGTGATGAAAGAAATAAAAGCTGAATTAAATCACTCTCTCTACTATTATTCTGACATTTCACATTCTTAAAATAAAATGGTGATCCTAACTGACCTAAGACAGGGAATTTTTACTTGGATTAAATGTCAGGAATTGTGAAAGACTGAGTTTAAATGTATTTGGCTAAGGTGTATGTAAACTTCTGATTTCAACTGTACATGTTTCAAGCAGACCACCATATTCCTTGTTCCCAAGGATGTGAAGGTAACCTGCCTAAATGATTATTTTTTTTACATTTTATTTTACCTTTATTTAACCAGGTAGGTAGGAATGTCAGTGAAGACACTTGCCAGTTGGTCAGCGCATGCTCAGAGTACACATCCTGGTAATCCGTCTGGCCCAGAGGCCTTGTGAATATTGACCTGTTTAAAGGTCTTACTCACTTCGGCTGCGGATCATACAGTCATCCTGAACAGCTGATGCTCTCATGCATGTTTCAGTGTTACTTGCCTCGAAGGGAGCATAGAAGTTATTTTGCCCGTCTGGTAGGCTTGTGTTACTGGGCAGCTCTCGGCTGTGCTTCCCTTTGTAGTCTGTAATAGTTTGCAAGCCCTGCCACATCCGATGAGCGTCGGAGCCAGTGTAGTACGATTCGATCTTAGTCCTGTATTGATGCTTTGCCTGTTTGATGGTTTGTCGGAGAGCATAGCGGGATTTCTTATAAGCTTCTGCATGTGTCCATGTGTGTAAAATTGCTTTGGCTGAGAGGGTAGACTACCGGCAGTGGTGTAGGCCTTGTGGAGGGTAAACGCAACTTAACACAGTTTACCCATCTCCTTTTTCAGAAAAATGCATTGGAAATATAGGGAGCGTTACTTTTTTCACCACGACCAGCAATCAGAGTTGACCCACCAATTGGTTTACCACTACATCACTGGCTACCGGTAGGCCTATTTAAAGTTCATGGTAATAGGCCTACACATTGTAGCCTTTTCTAGTAAATTGACCATGTTAGGGTGAACATCCTGTTTTTCCCAGGAGTTTCAGCCCCATTTCAGGTGTCCTGACTTTTCAGGTACATTTTCAAGTACATTTGTCAGCAAGACATATCAATTAATGTCAGCCTAATTAATGTTAATCGCCAAATGTCATTAGGCACACTTGTTGGTGTTTTGTAAAGAGATGTCTATTTCCATTAAATGGTCATTGTAACGGCTTTCCTCCTCCTCTTCATCCGAAGAGAAGGAGCAGGGATTCGACCAAAACGCAGCATTGTGAAATGACATGATTTATTTAAACAAGACGAAAAAACGAACTACACTTGAATAATTAACAAAACAAATAAACGATGTAGACAGACCTGAACGACGAACTTACATGAAATACGAAGAACGTATTAACAGGAAAACTGACTACATAAAACGAACGAACAAACAACACCGAAACAATCCCGTGTAACATACACTGACACAGACAGAGGAGACAACCACCCACAAACAAACAGTGTGAAAACACCTACCTTAATATGGCTCTCAATCAGAAGAAATGAAAACCACCTGCCTCTAATTGAGAGCCATATCAGGTCACCCTTAACAAACATAGAAACACACAACATAGACTACCCACCCAAACTCACGCCCTGACCGTCAAACACATACAAAATAACAGAAAACTGGTCAGGAACGTGACAGTCATTCATTTTTACCGTTAAATTACATCTTTATTATTAGGCCCATAAAAAAATTGTTTACACCCACCCAATAGATCCCAGAATTGCACAGTGTAATTCGTACTCAGATCATAGGTCACCGTGAGTGAGGATAATCGTGAAATATATTTTACAGGTATAATTGTTTATAATCTAATTATCAGATTTTGTGGCTTAAACATTCCAATAACATAAACTTATAATTGTTACAATTCTCTAAACATATGAAGAGAGAAATAGACATTACAATGATGTTCTCTATGGCATTAGTAGGAATAGCTTTTGTCATGAATATGTTTTCCATTCAACAATAATGCATCTGTCATTATTAGGGGACACTAGAAATCAAAACATTATACTGTGATGTGGAATCATTGTGAGAAATACTTCATGAATGAGCCTAGACATATTTTTCCCTTATGATCAATGCATATCAGGACAACTGCATAAGAACTCTAACAATAAACTTACCATGAGACACTCCTGCTAACATCCCCAACAATCCAAATACAGCCTCCATGTCTCTTCTTATGGTTGCAAACTGGTCTCAACGCATTTCCAACAAGAGGAGAAAGGCTTTATAATAGTTTGACTATACAGTGCCTTCAGAAAATATTCAGACCCCTTGACATTTTCCAAATTGTTCCACACATGGATTTCAAAATAATAATAATCCTCAGCAATCTACACACAATACCCCATAATGACAAAGTGAAAACAGGTTAAAAAAAAGAAAAACGCAAATACTTTATTTACATAAGTATTCAGCACCTTTGCTATGATCATCCTTGAGATGTTTATACTGTTTAAACCTGATTGGAGTCCACCTGTGGTAAATTCAATTGATTGGACATGATTTGGAAAGGCACACACCTGTCTATATAAGGTCCCACAGTTGACAGTGCATGTCAGTGCAAAAACCAAGCCATGAGGTCGAAGGAATTGTCCGTAGAGCTCAGAGACAGGATTGTGTCGAAGCACAGGTGTGGGGAAGGGTACCAAAACTTTTCTGCAGCATTGAAAGTCCAAGAACACAGTGGCCTCAATCATTCTTAAATGGAAGATGTTTGGAACCACCAAGACTCATCCTAGAGCTGGTCGCTTGGCCAAACTGAGCAATCGGGTGAGAAGGGCCTTGGTCAGGGAGTTGACCAAGAACCTGATGGTCACTCTGACAGAGCTCTAGTGTTCCTCTGTGAAGAAGGGAGAATCTTCCAGAAGGACAACCAACTCTGCAGCATTCCACCAATCAGGCCTTTATGGTAGAGTGGCCAGACAGAAGCCACTCCTCAGGAAAAGGCACACATAAAGACTCTCAGACCATGAGAAACAAGATTCTCTGGTCTGATGAAACCAAGACTGAACTCTTTGGCCTGAATGCCAAGTGTCACATTTGGAGGAAACCTGGCACCATCCCTACGGTGAAGTATGGTGTTGGCAGCATCATGCTTTGGGGATGTTTATCAGCGGCAGGGACTGGGAGACTATTCAGGATCAAGGCAAAGATGAACAGAGCAAAGTACAGAGAGATCCTTGAGGAAAACCTGCTCCAGAGTAACCAGGACCTCCGACTGGGGCGAATGGTAATCTTCCAACATGACAACGACCCTAAGAACAAAGCCAAGACGACACAGGAGTGGCTTCGGGACAAGTCTCTGAATGTCTTTGAGTGGCCCAGCCAGAGCCCAGACTTGAACCTGATTGAACATCTCTGGAGAGACCTGAAAACAGCTGTGCATCAACGCTCCACATCCAACCTGATAAAGCTTGAGAGGATCTGCAGAGAAGAATGGGAGAAGCTCCCCAAATACAGGTGTGCCAAGCTTGTAGCGTCATACCCAAGATGACTCAATGCTGTAATCACTGCCAAAGGTGATTCAAAGTATTGAGTAAAGGGTCTGAATACTTATGTAAATGTCATATTTCTTTTTTTTTCTTTTTCTAATAAATAAGCAAAAATGCAAAAAAAAATGTTTTTGCTTTGTCATTATGGGATATTGTGTATAGATTGATGAGGGAAAAAACAGTTTAATACATTTTAGAATGAGGCTGTAACGTAAGAATGTCAAGCGGTCTGAATACTTTCCGAAGGCACTGTATCTGGCTGCGTACAGTCTGAGCATCTAAGAGTTGTTCCAGTCTGTAGTTTAGAGAACTATCTGAACGGTACTGGTTTCTTTTTGAGTAAAATGAACTAATATAATTACTAATATACAGTACATTTTACATTAAATAGCACTTCTTCTCTGAAAAGAGGAACCCATAAAAAAAGTGTGAGGTTTAATAACTTCTTCATTTGAAAAAGTAATACAGACTCATTCTGTTTATTTCTCATGAAAAAAAAAATATTAAAATACAATTAGTTTCCATTTATGGAGGGAATGTATTCATGTAATTTAACGCCACTGCCAATTCATAGCTGGCAAAATAACTGATAAAACTGATAGAAACAAGCCAATGCCATAAGAAATACTTATTATAAGTCAATGAATGCATACAATGAAAGAACAAAGGAAACAGGTACTGGTATACAGTGTCATTTTGATTATGGTTGTGCCTCTTGGTACAGCGGTTCCCCCCCAAGGTATAAAAAACAATCTTCTGACCTCTCAGAATAAGAGCCAGGATTATTCTGAAACGTCCACCTAATATTAATCTTGAACCATCTCACTTTGATGAACTGAAACGGCTCAAGATGGAAACTAAAGTCACCCAGTTTAAATTGGGGTTTGACAACAAAATGATTTTAGCCGTATAAATGACACCAATCTGTATTCCACCAGAGGGAACTTTGTTCCCTGTAGATTCAAGAGCTCCATGGTGGAAAACTATTTCCTGTATTCTGCTGCAGTTCTGTGGAACAGTTTTACCAAGCTACCTGAAAACTCTGTCATCATTGAATTGCTTTAAGGTGACACTAAAAGCATACTTGAGAAATAACATGTCCAGTTGATTAAGGGTATTATTTGACGAGGTGACTCAAACGGGACCTCTGTGCTATTGATATTGTTCTAAATTGTTTTAAGTGGATATCGTTGTAAATTGTTGTAAATGGCTACTGTTGTTCATTTTAATTGCATTGAGTGCATGAAAAGTGTCAGTCTTGCCCACCTGCCCTCTCACTGCCAAATGAAGAACCCAATGGAAATAAGACTCCGGGCTTTATTGTGTTTTTATCCTCGATAATGTATTAATGTATGTAATGTGGTCTCCGGCTGGAGCACAATAAATCAATCAATATGTTCTCTCCATTCGAGTTTCTTATCAATAACCTCTCTCTGATACAGTAGGTCTACTAATGACTCCACAACAGTAGAGGCTGCTGTAGGGAGGACGGCTCATAATAATGGCTGGAATGGAGTCAATGGAATGTTATCATACACATGGAAACCACGTTTGATTCCATTCCATTGACTCCATCCCAGCCATTACTATGAGCCGTCCTCCCTTCAGCAGCCTCCACAACCTCTATCTCCTCTCCGTTATAGGTTTCCACAGGTTTGATCGCCTCCTTCCTCATTCTGAAGGCTGACGTCCTTTGAGTTCTGCATCTGACAACGTGAGATGAGAGTGAAATCAGTGATTTAATGACAGTTTAATCTTAGGTATTGGTGACACACACCTGCCCTGTGCTGTAGCCCTCATTGATTAACCTATGGTAACATTATGAGTGGGGTGCCTGCTGTGTTCTAACCTGTGGTGTTGAATATTCTCCTTCTCCTTCTCCTCCCAATACAGCAGCATACCAGCATCACTGCTAGGACGACGCCACCAGCTGACACTGACCCTAAAATGAGCACCATGGGTCGACATAGTCCTGGGTAGAAGAGAGGTAACACGTTGGAGAGGTTATCAGCATTAATGGTAAATCACTACACACAACATATATTTATAGCTGATGAGGACCCCTGAACAAATTCAGGCCACGGTTACCAGGCAACAACACTAATCTACTGAAAGTGGCAACTGCACAAGCACATACAGTACATACAAGGCTTACAACTTCCTTTATGAGAACGTCTCCCTAATTCTACAATCCCAAACTGGATGTGTAAATGATTATTTAAATGAAATCCAGTAATCATTGTTTGCATACAATGGTTACATGACTTTTAAGCCGCTTGTACACATAGGCCTACATTTGCAGAACCATAAATGTTAAAGGGTTGACACATCATGCTAAGTATATTGTAATCAGCTATGTTACACAATTTGTTTCAATCTTACTGTATTTCCAACCGTTTAAGGAAATGGTTACAATGTCTGAGGAAGTAGTCACTATCTGTGTAACTGATTATTGGTTACTATTATTTATTATTCTTTCTTATTATAATTATTTTCATATTTTTTACTGCATTTTTGGTTATTACTTGTAAGTAAGCATTTCACTGTAAGGTCTACACCTGTTGTATTCGGCACATTTTACATAAAATTTGATGTGTTCTTGATTTTACTGGGCAGTAGGGCTACTTTGTTCTGCTCCCAACTTATTCCATTTGCTTTGTATTTGGTCATTTAGATAGATAGGGTATGACTGAAATTGTCTTATGATGTTACTTGCCTTCAATGTCCAGTTGTACTCGTCTGGTTCCCAAATGTTCCCCTCCGGAGTCGTAGATCTCCAAGAAGTATTTCCCAGAATCAGCCCTCTCCACCTTGGTTAACCTAAAGGTCCCGTTGTTCATAAAGAACTGTGATCTGCCTTCAGTGGGTCTCTTGAATGTCACTGTGTTTCTTTTCAGTGAGAATATCAGTGTCGGACCATCAGTGAGGTTCTTTTTAAACAGCAGTTCACATCCACTTGCATTGGTCATCAGCTGGAGATCCAGAGTTCCACACAGAGCCACGGAACACTGGGATGAGTTCTGAGTAGCAGTACAGGTGGTCACGTCTGTAGCTGAGAGGGAGAGAAAGGTGGGGGGGGGGGGGTAGATCACTTCACTGACTTTTTTTGTACATTTTTGATAGAATTGATAGTGATTTCGCATGTCAATGAAAGACATGATGCACAACAATAAGATTGAGATGACACTGTGGCAATGAGCAACAGCGGCACTGATCTAATGCATGATGTCGTATGTGCATTCAACTCAATAACCATTTATATCTCAACAAAACACTAAAACATAATATAATGCATGTTATAATATAAATAATATAATACAGCTTACCATGAGACACTGCTGCTAACATCACCAACACTAGCACAAACACAGCCTCCATGTCCCTTCACACAACAGTCTTCCAACTCCAGTTACTGTTAAAAACTTGAACCGTGTTTAGATGATCTCATAAAAAAAAGAGTTAAGTGATCTTTAAAGCCAGAAGTGTATTGATGAACCTAGTTGTCAGATGAAGTAGTGATGAGGTGTGAGAGTCAGGAAACCAAGTGATGGTGTTGCCTCTGAGCAGGGGAGGTGTTGAACACAAGGGTCATATCTCACTTCTACATTCCACTGACAAAGTCTGGCATGCAGATATCATACTGCTCTCAAATAAAAAATGCAGTTATGTACACAGTTAAAAAAAAAATCCCAATCTCCAAATAAAACATTGAACAGTTCCGTAACTGCAGTAACAGAATTATGCACTGGCTTGACGTTTTAATTACGCCATATGGCGTCGTATCTTAGCTGTCAGTCAAACTCTACAAAGGTTAAACTAAAACGTACGTTTAGGCATTCATTCCCGAATGGTTAAGATTAGGGTTAAACTTCAGTTCAGGTATTAATTCTGAGTGGTTAAGGTTCGGAAATGGCTTAAAACAAAAAAATAAACTATTTTTTTTATTTTTTTTTGAAAAAAAAAATTAGATTTTTTTTTTTTTAACATGTCAACATGTTCAATCCCAATACCACTGGGATTGAACATGTTGTCGTGTCTTTGGCATCATTAAAAGTGAAGACTGTTATTTTATCAAATCAATTCTCTGTAATTATTATTACGTGATTAACCTAATCATGTAAATGTGATTACCTAGGAAGTCGGGGCACCAAGGAAAATCTTCAGATTGCAAAGTTATAATTTTCCTAATATAACTCTTCAGATATTTTAATATCCGATCAATTAGTCTTCTTATTAATTAATTATTATTAGGAAAATTATATATATCAGTCTCATTCCAAACGTCGTAAATTGTTGGTTATTTGCACGAACCCAGCCTTTACTATGAATCATCCATACACCAATTGGCTTAATCATTTATTTACTAACTAACTAAATAATCACAGAAATGCATAAACAAACACCACAGTAGATATGTTACTAACAAATGATAGGGAAGATTCCCTAGTGGGCTAAGCCGATATGACGGCTTGGTGGACAAAGGGAAGTGGGTGTGGACTGAGCGGGAAAGACCAGAGGGATCAATACACACAGTACTACTATAATTATATTAATTGAAATGCTAATCCTTTGCACATGAACGCTCACTCATTCTGGAATAATTGCAATCAATATAAATATTTACGCCCATGTGTCGTGATCTTTTCTGTTGGAATCCGGTCCATCTGCTGGAGAGTCAGTTCATCCGCATCTCTTTTTCTCTCTCTCTCTCTCTCGGCTTCCCTGAAGAGCAAAGTATTTTGTGGTTAGAATGGATACTTCAGAGTACCATTCAGAAATGTTCTCATAGAATAGATGTTTCGGCGGTTGTCGGTCTTCGCATCCCAGGTTTACAACATTTCTAGCTGCAGACTAGTAATTAGTATCTAAGATTTGTTCTTATTCTGTAGGGATCGATAGTCTCAGAGTTTATACATTTCCAGCCGTGTAGCCAATGCTCCATGTGGTATGGTTAGGAATTCAATAACTATTCGCAATCACAGCTCACGCTGTGGGTTTGCTTAGTCTTGGTACTCAAACCTGTGCCACCTCAGCTTACACTGAGGAATGCGTGGTCTGAAGAGGATTTCCTCAGGAGGGGTTTTTATTCGTAACAATAGAAAAGGTGGTTATATGACACTTTATCATGTCTGTGCTCACGGGGGCGGGCCAATGCCTTAGTTAAAGTTTAAAGGGAATACAATTCTCTTACATTAAAGTTTTAACATCACATTACATAATTTCACAAATAGTTTAATCTTTACTCATTAATTTTATACAAGAATTAGATGCAAACCCCATACACATTCAGAGACATAGTTACAGTTGAAGTCGGAAGTATACATACACCTTAGCCAAATACATTTAAACTCAGTTTTTTACAACTCCTGACATTTAATCCAAGTAAAAAGTCCCTGTCTTAGCTCAGTTAGGATCACCACTTTATTTTAAGAATATGAAATGTCAGAATAATAGTAGAGAGAATTATTTATTTCAGCTTTTATTTCTTTCATCACATTCCCAGTGGGTCAGAAGTTTACATACACTCAATTAGTATTTGGTAGCATTGCCTTTAAATTGTTTCACTTGGGTCAAACATTCCTTCCACAAGCTTCCCACAACAAGTTGGGTGAATTTTGACCCATTCCTCCTGACAGAGCTGGTGTAACTGAGTCAGGATGTAAGCCTCCTTGCTCGCACACAATTTCAGTTCTGCCGACAAATTTTCTATAGGATTGAGGTCAGGGCTTTGTGATGGCCACTCCAATACCTTGACTTCGTTGTCCTTAATTAAGCCATTTTGCCACAACTTTGGAAGTATGCTTGGGGTCATTGTCCATTTGGAAGACCCATTTGCGACCAAGCTTTAACTTCCTGACTGATGTCTTGAGATGTTGCTTCAATATACCACATAATTTTCTTTCCTCATGATGCCATCTATGTTGTGAAGTGCACCAGTCCCTCCTGCAGCAAAGCACCCCCACAGCATGATGCTGCCACCCCCGTGCTTCACGGTTGGGATGGTGTTCTTTGGCTTGCAAGCCTCCCCCTTTTTCTTCCAATCATAACGATGGCCTTATGGCCAAACAGTTCTATTTTTGTTTCATCAGACCAGAGGACATTTCTCCAAAAAGTACGATATTTGTCCCCATGTGCAGTTGAAAACCGTAGTCTGTCTTTTTTGTGTTGGTTTTGGAGCAGTAGCTTCTTCCTTGCTCAGTAGCCTTTCAGGTTAAGTCGATATAGGCAGGGAGAAAAATCTGATATCAACTTTGGAGGGGACAATTAGATTACATTTTCTCAAGAGCAATTCCTGAGGGGGACACCAAAAGTAGTGCTGTAACACATAGCCTACGTTGTAATATGTTAAATGTATATTGAGGAACCATAATTACTACAACTGGTAGGTACAGTAATTAACTGAAGGGTTGACCCAACTTGTTCAAATGTTTAAATTATTATAATACTAATAATAATAATAGTTATAGCAGTGTTCCTTATCAGTCCAGTATGTATGCAGGTATTTGTATTTACAACCAGCAATACCAAGAAAGGCCAGTAGGTGGCAATGGTACTGTACACTGTGTATGGGTGCAGTTTTCATAAATACAATGAACATGGTGTGATCTCATCTAAAAGACTCTCCATTGAGAACCATCACAAAGTTGATCTCCGTATTGAATTGACCTTTTTATTGTACTTTTTCTGATACATTTATATAGTCATTAAATATGTGCTACTGCCTGAGTGTACTACAATAGCTTTACAAGAACAAAAAGCTCAAAATAAGTACAGTCTAAAAGCAAAATAACTACTTCAATGAATAACCCAAATAAATCAACCAAAATATCCTTCAAAAATACTTATTCATTGTTCAGTCAGTGTCTCAACTCTTCAAACAGCAGCTATGGACAAGTGTCACACAAACGGTGCCATTTTAAATAAAATAACAAAATAAATAATTAGTAAGTGTACTGCCATGTACTAAAAACTACTAAACAAAAGAACAAATATCATACTATACACCAAGGGTTCTCAAACAGGAGTGTAATTGCAAGGGGTCCATTAAATAAAAAATGTAATGAACGTACTCAGCACAAGGATTCCAGTAACTTTACATATAATATAGATTGGGTGGAGGTCCCTGAGGACAGCTCAAAACCTTGCCCGCCTTGCCTCAAAATATGCAGGGGTTGCTGGCAGATATTTTTCCTCGAGACTGTCCAGCCTGTCTTTATGTACATTACAGACAAAATTCAGATCAGCACCTCAACTTGGTCAACCAACCCCCATACCTCCACTGGAAGCCTCCTGAGGACCTCTGCTGTCTCTACACTACTGCTACAGGGGTATTTGTTGCGAAAGAGAGGCAACTGCACTGGTAGAGAATCTATGTTCAGCTCAGGGTACTGATCTAGAGACTCATACAACTCCCCCGTGAGAAGCACTCTTTCCAACTTTTGCAGGATGTTTAGACTGTCCTGGTCAAAATGGTCGCCAAACTTAACCTCCACACCATCCACCACTAAACTATAATTCTGCCCTATAGTGATCCACTGCTTTGCCATCAAATTGTCTTGAGTGTGTCTCAATGGATTCAATCAATGTTGTTGCTTTCTCATACAGTGCAAGGTAGCTTTCGTAGTGTCTGCTGTTTACCCCATGTGCTGGATAACTGGGCACTGATTAGATTTAGCTGGTGTGCTGTTATAGTTACAAAGTGGCGGTGGGTTTGGCAGTTTTGATGTGCTGTGAATTTTTCAATGGCTTTTCTCAAGTTCCTAAATCCTGCACTAATGAAGGCAGCATCCGCTCTTTGGCCAAAAGATGGCTGGCTTGAAAACCCTTGGCTACAGTGAAAACACAACACTCCTTTTTGCTGATGGATTATAATGTAGCCAGGGGAAATCGCAAAACCATCTCTCTTGAAATGCCAAGAGTTTGCGATTCTATAAATTGTGGGTGTGGCTGATATGGTTTTGTAATATAACTGAGGTAACTGGACAATGCTGTGCCACTGTCCCCTATACTGATGCTGCTGGCAACAAGGTTGACACCTGGTCCTGCTGTGGATGTGACACTGTCCTCTGAAGTCTCTCTCCCTGGCTCTATCCCTTTTGGCTCTATCCCTTTCACCACCCTCACTGACTCACAGTCTGTCTCCTAGAAAATAAACAAGGTGTTTGCCATACTCCTAACTACTGGTACCCAAAACTACACAATTAATCACAACAGCAATATCATTGCCTTAAACAAATCTTAGTTCAGTCACCAGTTTAATTTGAGAGTGTGGGTATCCATGGCATTTTCCAATTATGTCCGTATTTTACAAGTCTAAAAAAGAGAGAACCTTTCATAATGTTGCCAAACAAAGACTCAACAAACTTACCTGTCTGTCCCTGCCCATCTGACCCCAGCTCTGCTGTCTGTGTGCCATCTGTTGCCCGTTCTGCTTAATGACATCATGTTGAAACATTTCCATTAGCATTTCACTTCTTTCTTATGAACATTTTATCAACTAGTCTTTGAGATATTAGGCTACTAGGGTTCTTACTTTGCGTTTTGGTGTACTGAAAAATACTCTCATGTCCGCCATTTTTCTACCTGGCTGTCTGGCTACACACACACACACACACACACACACACACACACACACACACACACACACACACACACACACACACACACACACACAGTGTGCAGGAGATGGGCTTCTATCATCTTCTATTATTCTAGATGGGCTTCGATCTAAAAGGTAGCTAGCTAGTGTAAGAAAAACTTTTATGCTCATATATGCTTGAAGCCAAGATAGGCCTTTATATCTATGCATTAGCTTTTAGTAACAAAAGGCATAGCAAATGAACTTATATTACTAGTGTGTTTGCAGTATGTTGCACAACCTGCTTCTGGCATGCCATACTAATGTTTCCACATACAGCCAAGAAAACAGGAACTGGGTCAACCGCAGAGGTCTAAGGGACTTCATTTTGTGATGACATATCTGCTGATGGCTGGAAGACACACACACACACACACACCACCCACGCACATTCACACTCAAACACAGAGAACCACACACACCGCATTAATACCTAATAGAGCTTCTAGGGATCCTAAGCTTATCAACATTGTGCACCCACGGCAGTTGGGAAATTCAAAACAGACATTAAGCAAGGGACATTCTTCAACAACAATGGTGGACCAATAAGCATGGACTACGCCCGGACCAGAGCCAACCAGAGGACCGGGACTTCAAAGAATCAACCTACTTTCTGTACTGTATATAATCTGTAATCAACCTGTTTTAGGGGCTCTCTTCTTTTAGCTCACTCGGAGTTCTTAGACGGAGCCCCGCATGCGCAGTACCAAATATATTTACTCTGAATAAACTGCTGATTGTTAAACTTTAACTCCTCGTCTGAGTCGATCCTTGACCGACTCGCTCACCTGTGCACCTCACCTTTTATCAACACTAGTCAGTTAGCAAATGTGAAACGGATTGCAGTGACAAGGGTTGACAGCCGTATGAGTTCACCATTTACACAACGTATGCTGCAACCTTTTGTAATTTTAACATAGTTTATGTTTCATATTGGCTGGCTTCCAACAATAGTTGAATTTGCAGAGCTAGCGAGCACCAATTCCGTTTATGTGGTGTTTGCTATAATCTTTGCTATCGTCAGTTTACTCCAAGATCGGCACACAGGTGCTTCAAAGTCCCCTAGCGACAATTTAGCTCTTGCAACGAGACCATTAAAGATACTTAAGACAATAGTAGAAGAGAGTGTAGTTCTGTTCAGTTTGGAGTTCAGTTTATCGCTGACTTTATCACAGGGACTTTGAAGCACTACAGCTGCATGCTGATCTTGGAATAAACTGACAATAGCAAAGATTCCATATTTGACGACGCCACATAAATGGAAAAGGTACTAGCTAGCTTGATAGTTAATGCTTTTTACCACACTCATCTGGCTGAATACTCTCTTGACTTCAGCATTCGAGTGTGGCAAGGACAACACAGACACCGCGGTCATGGCAAGTTCTTGAAACGGGTTGATATCAGCTGCATCCCTGAACATCCAAATCTCACTCCAGAAGCCCCGTGTTTTTTTTTGTCTCATTCCATTTACTAAGATGGATGGCACGC
This sequence comes from Salvelinus fontinalis, assembly GCF_029448725.1. Classification (NCBI taxonomy): domain Eukaryota; kingdom Metazoa; phylum Chordata; class Actinopteri; order Salmoniformes; family Salmonidae; genus Salvelinus; species Salvelinus fontinalis. The sequence goes on from NC_074670.1 coordinate 46,885,613, forward strand.
CATTGCTGGACAATCTTGTCTATCTCTCCAGGGGAGTAGCCAAGGAGCTTGGCTATTTTTTCAATTTCTCCAGGGCTCTTATTGCGCTTTAGAGTTTCCTCCACATTGAAAACGGACATGTACTGCAATGCTTCGATGTTGTCCGGCAGTCTCACCCTCAACTCATTAGTGAGGGAGATGGTGAAGGCTACACACCGCTTTAGGACATTGTTTTCATCCTCAGGCGCAAGGTGGAGCTCAGCTGCCTTTGACTCAAAAAAGTAACCAAGGTACGGTTTGGGACTGATGTATCCATCTAGTGGCCCTTTGAGTACACCAACATTTGCCAGTAGATTCAGCCCCCTGCTGCTCAGAGACTTGATCAGGCTAACCAAGCTGTCAAGGAGCTTAAGGGGATCTACTTGCTCTCTCTCAAAAGCCTTGATGGCCAACTGTACCTCACCCAACACTGACTTCAAAAAAGTCAGATACAATATGTTTTGAGGATCACTGTACATGGAGTATAAAACCTCAGCCATGTATCAGTGTTCACTGGACTTGGTGACTGCAAAATGCAGCCTAAGCTCCTCCCACTGGTCAAAAATGCATGAAAACGCAGGTTCAATGGAGAGCCAACGTGTGGCACACACCTTGGTTATCTGTAAAGGTTTCTCCCCACAGTTGATGGTCTCATATATGGCCTTGTAGGCCTCCCTGCGCTTTGGAGACACTGAAAACCAGTTATAAGTCTCTCGTACCAAGTACTCCACACTACGGGGGATGGTGTCATTGGAAGCATGACTTACAGCAAGCTGCAGAGAGTGACACACACAGCGAATAAGAACCAGATATTTGAGGCCATACTCCTCCTTCAGCACTTTATGGACCCCATTGTTAATCCCCATCATAACAGAGGCATTGTCAGTCCCTATCCCCAGGAGTTTCTCTTTTTTAAGACAACACTTCTCGAGGAAAGCCACAACAGCACGGGCTATAGATTTGGCATCTCCTCCCTCCAACTCAACAAGCCCCAGAAATGTTGATACAATTGTCTGCTTGGTGTCACTAAAGTACCTTATCACAACCCCCAGGTACGTAGAAACACTTACATCCATGGACTCATCGAGGAGGAGGCTGAAACGCTGGTCACCCACATCTGCGACCAACTATTTCAGAAAGTATGGTGCTAGAACACCATTAATTTCTGTGCACTTTGAAGTGGGTAGCAGCAGTGGAGTCTGAGAAAGCAGCACTACATGCTTCTCCAATGTGATCACATGACAGCATGGAACAGTGTTCAGCGATAGCTAATGCCATGGTGGCCTCAGTGTTTTTTGCAGAGTACATTTTTTAAACCAAAAATGGCAGCTTGTTTTGGGTGGAACTGTTATAAGGCTTTGCCTTTTGAGTATGTTTTTGAGTTGTCATGTGTTTTTTTACATCACTAAGTTTGGAGTAGAAATCAGCCTTACAATACAGTCAGTATGACCGTGTATCATCTCCAATAAACGGCTTCAACTAGCCTTTGAATTCAGGGTTTGATTCCCACTCCTTTCTCTATTTTTGAGTGTACAGTTTAGACTGAAACATGATGAGCTAGCCAGCTAGATGTTTAGCTTATGTCACAGAGACACACACAGTGGACAAGGTGAGTAAGTGACTGAGGCTGTGTGAGTCAAATGCAGTGATTTATTTTTGTGCAGTGATTTATTTTAGACAAAGAACATTTTACATTTACATCAGCCAGCGGCGGCTTCCCGCATGCACGATTAATTTGCAGTCTGGACTCGGAGGGGTGAACATCTCCTGCTCTGACTGCAGCTGGGAGGGACTGCTGAGCGAAGACTGGGCCACCTGTGAGTGCTTTGGGACAGGGGTGGGGCCCACGGCAGCTGCTCGTTGAGAAGAGTTAGAACGATAAGTGCTTTCACGTCAGTCTCCAAAAGTCTCCAATAACACCAGAAAAAGTCGCTAGATTTGTCGCTAGTCGGTTTTTTGAAAGTGTGTCGCTAGAGGGTTCTGAATACTGACAGTACCTGCATCATTTGCAACTGCTGAGGGCTGGGGGGTGGGAAGCAGTGGATCAAACCATTTTGAGGCAAAGGGCGGGGGATCGCAACTTAAAATAGCGCTACTAAGTGTCTATAATCAGCACAAGTGCTTTCATTGCATATTATTAATATTATTGAAATTACAGTTATGTTTCCAGTGATATATTGGGGGCAAAGAGGAACTGCGTTTGAAGGTAGGCCTTGAAATGCATCCACAGGTACACCTTCAATTGACTCAGATGATGTCAATTAGCCTATCAGAAGCTTCTAAAGCTATGACATAATTTTCTGGAAATTTCCAAGCTGTTTAAAGGCACAGTCAACTTAGTGTATGGAAACTTCTGACCCACTGGAACTGATACAGTGAAGTGAAATAATAATCTGTCTGTAAACAATTTTTTTTTAAATTACTTGTGTCATGCACAAAGTAGATGTCCTAACCGACTTGCCAAAACTATAGTTTGCTAACAAGAAATTTGTGGAGTGGTTGAAAAAAAAGTTTTAATGACTCCAACCTAAGTGTATGTAAACTTCCGGCTTCAACTGTATGTGTGTTTCCTGTCCTCTCTGAGGTCACCAAATGAAACACACTCGTGGTCCACGGACCATTCCTACCTTCTCACAAGTGGCCATTTTGTTTCAAATTCCCATTTTGGGGATTTAGGAGTTCACCACGTGAAATCCTTTGTTCTCTCTGTGTCTCTCTTTCTGCATGGCCAGGGAGAGAGAGTCTCAGCCAGGAATTTGCGACCTGAGATAACAGAACCCGGGTGTAGGAGAGAGTGGGAAGCCATGATCTATACCAGAAAGGGCCACGTCGGAGCTGGAAACTGCGGCTTAAACGCCCATCCCCCATCCACAATGGCCTAGCAAGCCACAAACCTACTAAAAGGTACTAGGTGCTAACATTTCCCCTAGTATATGGTATAGTTTCCACATTTCACCAGATCCAACCGTAATCTGGTACCTTCAGAATCGGCACCTCCTGCCATTTCCATAAGACTCGGTATAGGTTAGAGTTGGTTCTCTTTACTTCTAATCGACTGGAATTTGTTAAAAGAGAAGTGAGTGAAGAGGCTAGAGGTTCTAGTATGCTGGCATAAAAACTGAGCTTTTCCTAACTTCCATCAGAGGGCAATGTTACCTCAATCATCACATTGATGTGTCCAGTATACAAAGTGTAATGTGATGATATGGGGCATTGGTCTGACCTACTGGATCAACCTCAGAAAAGGCATTTGAAGAAGAGTGGAAATCTTGAACTTTTTCATATTTATTCATATTCAAATGAGTCACTCAAGAGATTCTCCAACAGAAACAGATAATTATACAGTATCTCTGACATACCCCATTCAAACATGGGTTATCTTGAATATCAACAACTATCCTGCAGTATAGTGGACAATAGATAAATCATCCATAAGTCTATTTGATGCTGATTCTAATTTTATCAGCAGAAAACATACAGCAACAGCAAGAGCTACTGTCACAGGTGTGTGTAATTGGACTCAACACAAAATTCCATAGTCAACCTTATTCTGATCTCAAATCATATAGCCCCTGTTTACAAAAGAAGACTTACAGAAACATACAGCTTGTGGAGTGTAAACAAGTAATTGCTTTAAAAGTCTGGTTCCACATAATCTCTATAGGGAGGCTTAAGACTAAAGCAGCTCCTATATCCGGTTGGACATGATTCTAGTGTTAAGTCTCCTGAAGAAGGATTTGGTTTTGGACAGCTTGTACTTTTTCCCGTCCTTGGCCTTTTTGTGGTAAACCCCGTTCCAGTGGTCCTCCTCCTCGTCCCCCACCCACGGTCCCCACGCACCCTCGTTCAGGTCTGGGTCGCCCCTGGGGTCCTCAGAGGGGTACCGCACCGGGACAGAAGTCCGGTTGTAGAACACCAACCGCGCCAGGAGCTCTTTGACCACGTCCGGTCGCTGCTCGGCCAGGTCATAGCGTTCGTACGGGTCTCCGCTGATGTTAAAGAGCCATACTGACTTCTGAGGTTCCAGGTGGCGTTCCAGGTTCCACCAGCTGCCGGGAAAGCCGGGGAGCATCGGGGGCGGGGTCCAGTCTCCGTATCCGGGGTCTCCGGTCAGGAGCTTCCAGTCGCCTGCACGGATGGAGGCCTGGATGGCTGTGTTCCAGATGCCATAGCCACTCTGCAGGGAGCCGCTCCGGGCCGGGTTGTAGAGAGGGTCGATGTTATGGAGGATCTCCAGTCGGGGGGACTCCTTCTCCTCACTGATGACCCCCCACATGTCATACCCATCTAGCCCCTCGGTCTGTGACGCGTTTCCCCCAGCCAACCCAACCAGCGTGGGGTACCAGTCGGTGATGTGCACCAGGGCCTTGCTCACCCTCCTCTTACGCCTCAGCAGGGGGCTGTGGACAAAGCCCAGCCCCCTCACGCCCCCCTCCCAGTAGGTGCCCTTACGCCCCCTCAGAGGCCAGTTGCTACCCCCGGAGAAGGGCTGGCCTCCGTTGTCAGTGGAGAATATGATGACACTGTTCTGGTAGTAGCCATACTTACGAAGGGCATAGGTCACATTCCTCACCGCTTCATCTACAGCCGACACCATGGCTGCATATTTCCTCCTGGCCACGTTGCCCAGGCCGCGGTATGGATAGATGTATTCCCGCGGGGACTGGAGAGGTGTGTGCACCGCCTGGAAGGAGAGGTATATAAACAGAGGCTGTGCCTGAGGGTCGTGGGCAGCTAAGATCTTCCTCACCCTCTGGGTATACAGATGAGTGGAGTACTTCCCCCCCTGACCCCATGCCACTGTCTCCCCCTCGTGGAGGTCAAAACCACACATCCCTGGGCCGTCACATGACTTGTAGGTGTAGTAATCCACGCTGCCTGTCAAAGAACCGAAGTAGGAGTCAAAGCCTCGGCGGGTGGGCAGGCACTCCTTCTTGTAAAAGCCCAGGTGCCACTTGCCTACCATATGGGTGGAGTAGCCAGCCTCCTGCAGTCTCTGGGGAAGGGTGACCTGGTCAAAGGGAAGGCAGTTGGGCTGACGGGGTCGGATGATGGAGTGCTGCAGGCCAGTGTGGATCTGGTACCTGGGCAGAGGGATACAAAGGCATAAAATGTCTGATCCCTCAAGTAATTGACTAACAATGAAAGTAGCCTAATACCCTTAATACACCACTCGCGTCGCGTGCATGAGCGTTGCAAAATAAATGTAGAAATCTATGTTATTCAATTATTGCACCCACACGGCTCGCGCGCGTCAATGAGCATCTGCGTTGCCAAGGGCTAAAATTGAAGTCAGTTCTATTTGTGATGCAGATCGCGCTGCAAGTCCTGCCTCTCCCATCTCCTCACTGGTTTATAGAAGCAGGTACCAACGTGCCATCTCCTCATTGGTTATACCCACGTGGATGACTGAAAGACGAACGAGGTCGATGGCGGTAATGCACCTAATTTATGAAAGTTGCCAATCTTAATATAAAGTCCAGAAAAGAAAAAGCGTGGAAGGAGGAGATATGACTAGAAACGATTCGGTTGACCGTTTTATGTGTGGATTAATTGTCAGAGTAGAGGACCTTGTGCATTTCAGGTAAAATAACAACTCAATGTTTATATCCCAGGACAAATTAGCTAGCAACAGCAAGCTAGCTAAATAGGACAAATTACCTAGCAAGTGCAAGCTAGCAAACTAATTTCCAAAAATGTTTAAAGCTTTTCGACCTGCCCCCAAATTAATGTAATTGGTTCAGAGTTTGTTTTGATATTTTAACCTGCGTGTCGTGATCGTGTTTGGTGTGGGGGTACAAAATACATTTGTGCATGATGGCGCACGTGCGCAGCCGGTTTGGGTTCCTTGTAATCAATGTATCAACTATGAATAATCAAAAAGTAGAAAAACAGACAGATATATGGATCAACCAACACTGAATTTTAGGATCCAGTGGCGTCATTAGGCCTGGAATTCTGGGGCTTCAGCCCTGGATGTTTTTGGTCCAGCCCTGAATCTTTTGGTGGTCAAAAAATATAAAACAAAATATATTGCTCAGTTGTGCACCGGGGTCTCCCACTCCTCTTTCTATTCTGGTTAGAGCCAGTTTGCGCTGTTCTGTGAAAAGAATAGTATACAGCGTTGTACAAGATCTTCAGTTTCTTGGCAATTTCTCGCATGGAATAGCCTTCATTTCTCAGAACAAGAATAGACTGACGAGTTTCAGAAGAAATTTCCTTGTTTCTGACCATTTTTAGCCTGTAATCAAACCCACAAATGCTGATGATCCAGATACTCAACTAGTCTGAAGAAGGACAGTTTTATTGCTTCTTTAATCAGCACAAAAGTTTTCAACTGTGCTAACATAATTGCAAAAGGGTTTTCTAATGACCAATTAGCCTTTTAAAATGATAAACTTGAATTAGCTAACACAACGTGCCATTGGAACACAGGAGTGGTGGTTGCTGATAATGGTTCTCTGTACGCCTATGTAGATATTCCATAAAAAATCGTCCATTTCCAGCTACAATAGTCATTTACAACATTAACAATGTCTACACTGTATTTCTGATCAATTTGATGTTATTTTAATGGACAAAAAAATTGCTTTTCTTTCAAAAACAAGAACATTTCTAAGTGACCCCAAACTTTTGAACGGTAGTGTATGTGTTCCAGAGTAGAGAGTGTTCCAGAGTAGAGAGACCCAGCGTAGCTACTGCAATTGAGTACTGGCAGTGTCTGCTGTGGCAGGTGGGAAGGTGTAATCTATCTGAAAAATATATAATCTCTCAATGTTCATGTCAAAGTGCACCAAATTCATGAATTTAGTTAAAATTCCTTGTTTTTTGTCCGGACCCCCTTACTAGCTTTGGGCTAAGCCACCAAATGTCTTCAAATCCTTTAAAACGTCCCTGACAGGATCCATCTATTACTATTGAGGATACTCGGTATTGGTTACTCCATATTACTCCAACTATAAGGAAAGGATCTTACAGATAAAATACAACAACGCTTAGAAAAAAAGACAAAGAGAAAAACATGTCTGAATAGATCATTAATTATTTGGCTACAATAAAACAACTCTCTAGGCTACTTCAGATCTGGTGATAAAATATGCACTTACCTGCCGGTGATCAGCTGACTGCGAGATGGCGTGCATATGGGCTGTATGTAATAGTTCTCCAGCTTCACTCCATCCGCGGCCAGTTTATCCAGCGTCGGAGTCTGGATGTCGGAGCCGTGGTAACCGATATCGTTGAATCCCTGGTCGTCCGTCATGATGAAGATAATGTGAGGGGGATGCGGTACCGGCGACCGGTCTCGAAAGTTCGGAACTGACTCGTTCTCCACCTGGTTCGGTCTCATAAAGTCCCACGACAGGTAGCCGAGACTGAGCAAACTGACCACGGAGAATCCGGTTAGAGCTGACACTGCCATGGTAACTGCGCGCCTTTAAACGTTTAGGAAATCTATAAGTGAAAATATATACCTAGTTCGTTGTATAACGTTGTCATAAACGAGAAAACCATGTTAAAACGATAGGTACAGTATCACTCTAGCAAAAGTCGACTACACTTTATAGCGTGCACCTACCGAACAGGTTTGATCTCTCCTCGCGCTATGATGATGATGCCCACGAACCTTGTGCGTAATGATCAGAGATATATATACTACCTACATACCTTTTGCTGACGTGTCTTAAAATGTTGTTTAATTAAGACTCCTTAAAAAACATTCCTCTTTCCCCAGTGGTAGTATTAACCCCACCCGAATGAGTTTGCCCTGGCTCATTAAAATAACCCACTAATCACAGTCCAACACGACATCTTTTGGATGTATTTTTTGGGTAATTTTTTGTTTATTTCAAACGTCCACGGACGTAGATTTTTTGTTTAACAGGTGTGGAACGGCTTTGATTTGGCCCAAACATAGATGTCTATCTTTGGTTCAGATTTGGTCCGGTCCAAACTGGCCTTGATTTGGCCCAAACATAAGAAGCCTATGTTTGGTTCAGCTTTGGTCGGTCTAGACCAGCCTTGATTTGGTCCAAACATAGAAGTCTATGACTGGTCTGGACCAAAACAATTTTTTTGACATTTTTCAATAAATGTGATTTTTTTTTAGCTACTTTTTAAGTTAATACCTGCAGTCAACTTGTGCTATACATTAGGAGATAAAGCAGATTGTAGGCTCAGCTGTAATTTATGTGCTCTTTGTTACCTGGAGTTGCATGGCAAATGGTAAAGGAAGACAAGGAATGGACGAAGGACAATGCCCAAGGACTAGTCAGCCCTTCCCAATCTGAGGGGCCAAAATGTACAGTATTCAGAGGACTGACTATTCAATGTGATAGATACCAAACACAGATACTATAGTATTATCCTATCTGAAAGTTCTTCACTGAGGATAACTCTGATGCTATCTATATGGATGTATTATCTCAGTGGTAACTTGTATCTGTACAGGGTGTACTCTGAATTACCCTATGCAAAAAAGTTTTATGGTCTTCTTAGGAATTCTGTCTCATTCACATTGGTCCCAACCCCCACACAAGCCTTTACATGCTATGACCCCCTTTGGAGATTTGGCCTTGGTGGTCAGGTTACACTGTAAACTTGGTATTGTTTGATTGGTCAAGGGTGGTTGGTTTTAGGTTATGCCTTCAGATGTTCTAAATGGAATTAAATGGCTTTGTTCTTTCTCTGATCCTGTATCCAGTCCATGGAGGAAGGTTGTATGATCAATTCTCATTTCCAAGGCATCTGGCTTCGTATGTATCTCTTTGTTCGTGCTTTGTCTTCTAAGTTAACCTTAGGATCTACACTGAACAAATATATAAATGCAACATGCAACAATTTCAAAGATTTTACTGAGTTACAGTTCATATAAGGAAATCAGTCAATTCATTAGGCCCTAATCTATGGATTTCACATGACTGGTGATACAGATATGCTTCTGTTGGTCACATATACCTTTAAAAAATGTGTGGCAGAGATCAGAAAACCAGTCAGAGTCTGTTGTGACCAATATTTGCATTAAGCAGCGCAACACATCTCCTTCTCATAAAGTTGACCAGGCTGTTGATTGTGGCCTGTGGAATGTTGTCCCACTCCACTACAATGGTTGTGCGGAGTTGCTGGATATTGGCAGGAACTGGAACACGCTGTCGTACACGTCGATCCCGAGCATCCCAAACATGCTCTATGGGTGACGTGTCTGGTGAGTATGCAGGTCATAGAAGAACTGAGAGATTTTCAGCTGCCAGGAATTGTGTACAGATCCTTGCGACATGGGGCGATGCATTATCATGCTGAAACATGAGGTGATGGCAGTGGATGAATGGCACGACAATGGGCCTCGGGATCTCGTCACGGAATCTCTGTGCATTCAAATTGCCATCGATAAAATGCAATTGTGTTCGTTGTCCATAGCTTATGATTGATTGGTCTGCTGTTGTGAGGCCGGTTGGACGTTCTGCCAAATTTTCTAAAACGATGTTGGAGGTGGCTTATGGTAGAGAAATTAACATAAAATTCTCGGCCATTAGAATGTCACATGCGCCGAAAAACAGGTGTAGACTTCACCGTAAAATGCTTACTTACAAGCCCTTTTCCAACAATGCTAAGTTTAAAAAGTAAGAAAATTAAAACAAATAAACAAAGAAATAGTAACACATTAAAGTAACAATAACGAGACTATTTACAAGGAGTACTGTTTACTGAGTCAATGTGCAGGGGTAAGAGGTAGTTGAGGTAATATACTGCATGTACATGTACTGTATGTAAGGGTAAAAGTGACTAGGCTATCAGGATATAAACAGAGTAGCAGTAGGTAATGTGAAACGTGTGTGCGTACGTGTGTGTGTGGCGTCAATGTGCATGTGTGTGTGCGTTTTTTGTGTGTGAGCCTATGTAGTGTGTGTGTATATGTGTGTGTTGGGAGTGTCAGTGTAGTATATGTGTGTGTGTGTGTGGGTAGAGTCCAGTGAGTGTGCATAGAGCCGGTGTAAAAGAGTCTGTGCAAATAAAAAGGGGCCAACGCAAATAGTCAGGGTGGCCATTTGATTAACTGTTCAGCATTCTTATGGCTTGGGGGTAGAAGCTGTTCAGGAGCCTTTCGGTCCTAAACTTGGCGCTCCGGTACAGCTTGCGGTGCGGTAGCAGAGAGAACAGTCTATGACTAGGGTGGCTGGAGTCTTTGACAATTTTTAGGGCCTTCCTCTGACACCGCCTGGTATATACAGTAGGTCCTGGATAGCAGGGAGCTCTGCCCGAGTGGTGTCCTGGGCCGTACACACTACTCTCTGTATCGCCTTACAGTCGAATGCCAAGCGGTTGCCATACCAAACGGTGATGCAGCCAGTCAAGATGCTCTTATTTTTATTTAACCAGGCAAGTCAGTTAAGAACAAATTCTTATTTGCAATGACGGCTTACCCCGGCCAAACCCTAACCCGGACGACGCTGGGCCAATTATGCGTCGCCCTATGGGACTCCCAATCACGGCCGGTTGTGATACAGCCTGGAATCAAACCAGGGTTTGTAGTGACACCTCGAGCACTGAGATGCAGTGTCTTAGACCACTGCGCCACTTGGGAGCCCACTCGTTTTCCTGTTGGAAGGTGAACCTTCACCCCAGTCTGAGGTCCTGCGCTCTCTGGAGCAGGTTTTCATCAAGAATATTTCCCTCGGTCCTGATGAGTCTCCAAGTCCCTGCCGCTGAAAAACATCCCCACACCATGATACTGCCACCCCCATGCTTCACTGTAGGGATGGTGCCAAGTTTCCTCCAGACGTGACTCTTGGCATTCAGGCCAAAGAGTTCAATCTTGGTTTCATCAGACCAGAGAATCTTCTTTCTCAAGGTCTGAGAATCCTTTAGGTGCTTTTTGGTAAACTCCAAGCAGGCTGTCTTGTGCCTTTTACTGAGGAGTAGTTTCCATTTCGCCACTCTACCATAAAATCCTGATTGGTGGAGTGCTGCAGAGATGGTTGTCCTTCTGGAAGGTACTCCCATCTCCACAGAGGAACTCTGGAGCTATGTCAGAGTGTCCATTGGGTTCTTGGTCACCTCCCTGACCAAGGCCATTCTCCCTCGATTGCTCAGTTTGGACGGGCAGCCAGCTCTAGGAAGAGTCTTTGTGGTTCCAAACTTCTTCCATTTAAGAATGATGATGCCGTTGTGTTCTTGGGGACATTCAATGCTGCAGACATTTTTTGGTACCCTTCCCCAGATCTGTGCCTTGCCACAATCCTGTCTCGGAGCTCTACGGACAACTCCTTCGACCTCATAGTTTGGTTTTTGCTCTGACATGCACTGTCAACTTTGGGACCTTTATATAGACAGGTGTGTGCCTCTCCAAATCATGTCCAATCAATTGAATTTACCACAGGTGGACTCCAATCAAGTTGTATAAACATCTCAAGGATGATCAATGGAAACAGGATGCACCTGAGGTCCATTTTGAATATGATAGCAAAGGGTCTGAACACTTATGTAAATAAAGTATTTCTGTTTTGTTTTTTTATTATAAATTTGCAAACATTCTAAAAACCTGTTTTTGCTTTGTCATTATGGGATATTGTGTGTAGATTGATGAGGATTTACATTTTTAAATCCATTTTAGAACAAGGCTGTAACGTTACAAAATGCAGAAAAAGTCAAGGGGTCTGAATACTTTCCGAATGCACTGTAATTCTGTTGTAATTCATGTGTATGAATTCATGTAAAAAATGAAGTCTAATATTTTCTCTGAATTATAGACACAGTCTAAGAAGCCCAAACACTAGGAAAACATGATATGGGCCCGGGGGGTTCTTGGGAAGCTGTGACTAGGCTGGGGCCCCTAAACCCACGACACAATCACAGACAGTGTTTCCCACTCAGCTCCGCTCACAGACCCTCTTTCATTATCCCTGCTATTTTACGAGGGCTGCAGAGCTGGGGGAGAAAGAGCAAGACTCACAGGTCCAGAGTACATACAGCCGACCTGATAACATCTCCTACCAGGCTTCTGAAAGAGCCACTTACAAATCACAGACACCCACCCTGCATGAAAACTTGTAAACTGGAGTTCTGCTTTGTGGTCACTTCACCAGTTCTATAAGTTTGAAGGGGATTTTACAGAGTTCCATTCACTGAGAGAGCAACTGTTGTGCTGCTCACAGACTAACGGGTATAGTAGACACCGACAGAGGGTTAGATGGGTGAAAAGGTTAGTTTAATTGTAAGCTCTTTCATATATTGTGATTTGTGGTCCAATCACTTTTTCAAATCAGACTAAGGCCCACAAATGCACAGCAGAACCTGAAATGATAACAGGTCAAAGAGGTCAACATATTTAAGAAAATCAAAACCTATTTTTGAGTTTGGCAGTGTAGATGTTGATAGTGGTTTAAAGAGAGAAATGTGGGCACGTTGGCCAATGGTTAGCCCAGGGGACGTGTAAGACCGCCTTAAAGGGAATGAAATTGAAGCAGGGGAAGTTTACTTAGGCAGAAAATACATTTTACTCTGCAGTCAGGGCTGGCCTGGTCTGAGGGTGAGTTTAAGGCAGGTCAAAGCAGAAAAGAGAGAGAGAGAAAAAAGAAGAGAGGTGTACCTGAGGTGTACGCTTCCTTGTTTATTTATGTATAACTTTCCTAGAGGGACTGGGAGAGGCTTGGAATGCTTGGTAAAGAGGGTCATCTTAGCGAAACGCAGCAAAACCAAAGACCTGCTACCCAATCAGAATCTATACAGGCATCAGGGGCACGAGAGAGAACATTGACACATAGTACATTTCACCCTTTAAATGACAATGTACATTTTGCTGTAACTGAAAGTGAAAGAGTAGGCTCATAAATAGAACAATACAGAAAGAGAGACAGATAAATGGAGAAAGTGTTTGTCTCTGTGGGATCACTGTGGAGTGTTTGAAGATGTGGGGGTCACACTTTAATACAGCAACACAGACCTCTATTTCCTGTGTTTGAGGGGTGCAAAATCCACTTGTTACTGAAATCTTGCTGGATTGATTACTTACATTTTGTTCTGGTGACCCTTTACCACTCTTGTGCTGTGTTTTAATGGTAGAGGTTCTTACACGTCCCCTGGGCTAACCATTGGCTGACGTGCCCACATTTCTCTCTTCAAACATCTACATTGCCAAACTCCAAAATATTTTTTTCTTAAAAAAAGGTTGAACTCTTTGAACTGTTATCACTTCAGGTTCTGCTGTGCATTTGTGGGCCATAGTCTGATTGGAACAAGTGATTGGACCACATATCACGATATACTGTATGATAGAGTTTACAATAGCTTACAGTCAAACGAACCTTTTCACACATCTAACTCTCCGTCAGAACAGCCTCAATTCGTCGGTGAATGGACTCTTACAAGGTGTCGAAAGCGTTCCACGGGGTTGCTGGCCCATGTTGACTCCAATGCTTCCCACGGTTGTGTCAAGTTGGCTGGATGTCCTTTGGGTGGTGGACCATTCTTGACACACATGGGAAACTGTTGTGTGCCTGGCACCTACTACCATACACCGTTCAAAGCCCCTAAATATTTTGTCTTGCCCATTCATGGCACACATTTACAATCCATGTCTCAGTTGTCTCAAGGCTTAAAAATCCTTATTTAACCAGTCTCCTCCCCTTCATCTACGCTGATTGAAGTGGATTTAACAAATGACATCAATACGGGATCACAGCTTTCACCTTGATTCTCCTGGTGAGTCTATGTCATGGAAAGAGCAGGTGTTCATAATGTTTTTTTTACTCAGTGTATATGCAAATGAGGAACATACATTTTTTTTTTTTATCACAAAGTATTTTTTTTAAAATACCTGATATAGTAAAAAAAAAACGTATGTATGAGAGCATAAGAAAGAAAAATGGAATTGTACAATAAATTGAATGCCTGAATTCCCACCAAAATACCTGAACTCCATTCATTATTGGTCCGTGCAATGTTTTATGTGCTATTATTCAGTCAATATCTGATGGATTAAATTATCTTCATCCATTGTACAACTGTTGCATTTATTAGAATTGCTTTCAAACATTTTAACAATTTCGATGACCGTTCCTACTGTAATATGCCAGGGAAATTATCCGCTCCACATGCTGGAACAATATCCCATCAACACGCACACACGCACACACACACACACTGAGCGAGCTGTGGAATGCTCTGAGGGTAAACATCAACATCACCAGAATCAACATTAGTCCTCAAACCCCCCAACCCCACCCAAAGACAACTGAGGCCCAAAGAGCCAGGGTGAGGATGAGGAGGAGATGTCAACCCTGACATCATGATGAAGGCTTATTCCATCACAGGCCTTTAAAAAACATCTAACTGCCAACAATAATTCCACTGATAATTCTACCATATTAGTCAAAACGAAGAGTTACTATGTTTGAGGACATTATGACAGATACCTTACAATGCACCCGAAAACAACTTTACTCGACCCCAGACACTTGAGTAAATAGAGTATCTGGTTTCTGAGAGGTATTTTTGTGTGTTTGTTTGCTATATTTTCATCCTGTCAAACTGTGTTCTTACACAATATCGAAATATAAGAGACAAATTTAGAGGTTCATAAATAATACTTGCAAACAACAGGCAAGTAGGCTACCCCACATATAGCATGCTATAGGCTACCACATATAGCATGATTCATGTAAGTAGCTAGGTCTCCATCCAATTGACGACTTTCATGTGATTATTCAAAAATCTGCATAAAGAAAATATGCACATTTTCCCAGCAGTGGTGTGTTTCCACCAAACTTGTAACATCTGCTTCCAACTCACAACCTCAAACACGTAGATCCCCTGAACACAGCTCACTCTCCAGATCCCAATCACCTGAATTCTATTCACCTGTTCACACACCTGTATGTCATTATCACACACTATTTTAGTTCAGTTCTTTGCACCCCATCACTATGAGGTATTGTTTGATGTTTTGAGACACACATCTTTCTGAGCGCTGGGTTTCCTGTGGTGTACGCCTCCTGTGTATGATAGTTTTTGTCTATTCCCTGCCTGTACTTTAGCCTAAGGAATTTCCTGTTGTCTACCTATTGCCTGATCTCCTGGACTATGTTACTAGCCTTTTCCCTGCCTGTACTGTTGTCCTTTTGGACCCCCTGTTTATGACCACCTGCCTGCCCCTGGACCCAGCTACCTGCCGCCTCCTGTGGTCCTTTGCAATAAACACCTGCTGCGCCCTGCGCTTGAAACCAACTCTCTGTCTCCCCTCGTGTTCATTACAAAACTGACTTGTTGCGGATAAAAAAGCAGTGCATATTGACGTAGTGCACATAAAAAGGTACTTTTCCCGCTTAAGTTATCTAAAGTTAAATGTGCTCCCATCACATTTTCAACTCTACCGATGGTTTCGTCACAATATGTTGCATTAAATAGATAATGTATCTACTCTGGTCTTGGTACGAGTGCTCTAGCCAATGGCTTGCAGATACAGTGTGGGTATGCTAGCCTACATTATGAGATTATTCTTTTATTTGTCAAACGACAGCCAAGCATTGATCATAATGTCACCAGAATAAGACCCTCAATATTTATTGGAAAGGAGCATCAAGCTCATCACTGCGCACTTTCATCACCCTGTGACGTTCATCATCATTTATTTAATCTGTAGCCTAATAAACTGCATGCTTTCCGGATCCCACCATGTCCAACAAACAAATTGTTGACATTTATGCGTCAGGTAATTCATCAGCATGAAACCGTTGGATGGAAACCTTGTCAGTGGTGGTCATGTGAGAGGTATCTTTCCAGGATAAAAATGACGTCAGATTGTTTTCATTTACTAGTCTGGTTGAACAGGTGATTCAGTAGAAGATTAGCTATATGGATAAAGCATATCACATTCTCAGACACTGAATGGATGGAACCACCCAATGACCCTATTGTACTGGCCGATCCGGAGGTCAAGACGACGACCCAGATATCACATCCTCACGTATCTTACAATCATAATCTGCTAAACCTGCTTAATTGCTTACACATAACTTAAAAAGTATACAAGTGTTTTTCCATGACAATGTGACCCTGTGACACTCGTGACAATTCAACCATCTAATTTGCTCTTTTAGCCATGCCTTTTAGCCGCCATGCTATTGTCCTGTGCTCTTTAGCCGCCATGCTATTGTCCTGTGCTCTTTAGCCACCATGCTTTTAGCCACAGTTAGCCACTTCTAGGGATATTATACCATCCTTTTTAGCCCCAAGGGCTATTAGCTTTTGCATTTTTACATGACTACCTGTGCCCCGAAAGCTTTGTATTAAAACTTTTACTTCAACTGGATTGTGGAAGTCAAGTCTCCTCTTTAACCTTTACGAAGTCAACTTGCTACTGCAAATTACCATCTACAGTGCATTCGGTAAGTATTCTGACCCCTTGACTTTTTCCACATGGTGTTACAGCCTTATTCTAAAATTGATTAAATATATTTTTATCCTCACTAATCTACCCATCTAATTTTTGCAAATGTATAAAAAATACAAAACTGAAATAAGTATTTAGTTTACGTAAGTATTCAGACCCTTTACTGTGTACTTTGTTGAAGCACCTTTGGCAGTGATTACAGCCTTTGAGTCTTCTTGGGTATGACGCTACAAGCTTGGCACACCTGTATTTGGGCAGCTCTGTCAGGTTGGATGGGGAGCGTCGCTTCACAGCTATTTTCAGGTCTCTCTAGAGATCGGGTTCAAGTCCGTGCTCATTCAGAGACTTGTCCCGAAGCCACTCCTGCGTTGTCTAGGCTGTGTGCTTAGGGTTGTTGTCCTGTTGGAAGGTGAACCTTCGCCCCAGTCTGAGGTCCTGAGCACACTGGAGAAGGTTTTCATCAAGGATTTCTCTGTACTTTGCTCCGTTCATCTTTCCCTCAATCCTAAATAGTGATGCACCGATATAAAATTTTGGGCCAAAACCGATATCCAATATTTTCCTTGCCCCCAAAAAATTATACCAATACGATAACGGATTATTATTATTTTTTTGCGGCCATTTAAGCATTCTAGTACAGTTAAATAGTTAACACACACACGTGGACGCAGCGGTCTAAGGCACAGCATCTCATTGCAGGAGGTGTCACTACAGTCCCTGGTTCGAATCAAGGCTGTATCACATCCGGCCGTGATTGGGAGTCCAATAGGGCGGCGCACAATTGACCCAGCGTAATTTGTATTTATTTATTTCACCTTTATTTAACCAGGTAGGCTAGTTGAGAAAAAGTTCTCATTTGCAACTGCGACCTGGCCAAGATAAAGCAAAGCAGTTCGACACATACAACAACACAGAGTTAAACATGGAATAAACAAACATACAATCAATAATACAGTACAAAAATCTATAAACAGCATGTGCAAATTAGGTAGGATAAGAGAGGTAAGGCAGTAAATAGGCCATGGTGGCGAAGTAATAATAATATACCAA
Source organism: Salvelinus fontinalis (assembly GCF_029448725.1). Classification (NCBI taxonomy): domain Eukaryota; kingdom Metazoa; phylum Chordata; class Actinopteri; order Salmoniformes; family Salmonidae; genus Salvelinus; species Salvelinus fontinalis. Next base: position 46,903,065 of record NC_074670.1, read on the forward strand.
TTAAACACTGGAATGGTAGGGTGTGCAGACAATTAATGTGCAAGTAGAGATACTGGGGTGCAAAGGAGCAATATAAATAAATAAATACAGTATGGGAATGAGGTAGATTGGATGGACTATTTACAGATGAGCTATGTACAGGTGCAGTGATCTGTGAGCTGCTCTGACAGCTGGTGCTTAAAGCTAGTGAGGAGGTAAGAGTCTCCAGCTTCAGAGATTTTGCAGTTCGTTCCAGTCATTGGCAGCAGAGAACTGGAAGGAGAGGCGGCCAAAGGAAGAATTGGCTTTGGGGGTGACCAGTGAGATATACCTGCTGGAGCGCGTGCTACGCGTAGGTGCTGCTATGGTGACCAGTGAGCTGAGATAAGGCGGGGCGTTACCTAGCAGAAGCTTGTTGATGACCTGGAGCCAGTGGGTTTGGCGACGAGTATGAAGCGAGGGCCAGCCAACGAGAGCATACAGGTCGCAGTGGTGGGTAGTATATGGGGCTTTGGTGACAAAACGGATGGCACCGTGATAGACTGCATCTAATTTGTTGAGTAGAGTCTTGGAGGCTATTTTGTAAATGATATCGCCGAAGTCAAGGATCGGTAGGATGGTTAGTTTTATGAGGGTATGTTTGGCAGCATGAGTGAAGGATGCTTTGTTGCGAAATAGGAAGTCGATTCTAGATTTAATTTTGGATTGGAGATTATTTATGTGAGTCTGGAAGGAGAGTTTACAGTCTAACCAGACACCTAGATATTTGTAGTTGTCCACGTATTCTAAGTCAGAATCGTCCAGAGTAGTGATGCTGGACAGGCGGGCAGGTGCGGGCAGCGAATGGTTGAAGAGCATGCATTTAGTTTTTCTTTCCTTTAAGAGCAGTTGGAGGCCACAGAAGGAGAGTTGTATGGCATTGAAGCTCATCTGGAGGTTAGTTAACACAGTGTCCAAAGAAGGGCCAGAAGTATACAGAATGGTGTCGTCTGTGTAGAGGTGGATCAAAGAATCACCAGCAGCGAGAGCGACATCATTGATGTATACAGAGAAGAGAGTCGGCCCGAGAATTGAACCCTGTGGCACCCCCATAGAGACTGCCAGAGGTCCAGACAACAGGCCCTCCGATTTGACATGCTGAACTCTATCGGAGAAGTTGTTGGGGAACCAAGCGAGGCAATCATTTGAGAAACCAAGGCTGTTGAGCACCTGGGGAGTAGGAGTGGAGTTAGGCACTGCAGGTCCTGGATTAACCTCTACATCACCAGAGGAACAGAGGAGAAGTAGGATAAGGGTACGGCTAAAGGCTAAAAGAACTGGCCGTCTAGCACGTTCGGAACAGAGAGTAAAAGGAGCAGGTTTCTGGGCACGATAGTATAGATTCAAGGCATAATGTACAGACAAAGGTATGGTAGGAAGAGAGTACATTGGAGGTAAACCTAGGCATTGAGTAATGATGAGAGAGATATAGTCTCTAGAGACGTTTAAACAAGGTGATGTCATCGCATATGTGGGAGGTGGAACAACATGGTTGGTTAAGGCATATTGAGCAGGGCTAGAGGCTCTACAGTGAAATAAGACAGTAATAACTAACCAGGACAGTAATGGACAAGGCATATTGATATTAGGGAGAGGCATGCGCAGCCAAGTGAATTGTATGGGTCCAGTGAGTGGTTGGGTTGGCTGGGGACACGGCGATTCAGACAGTTAGCAGGCCGGGGCTAGCAAGCTAGCAGTTAGCAGGCTGGGGCTAGCAAGTTAGCAGAAGGGCCTTAGAGGGACGTCGCGATGGGGGAAAGTCTGTTTTTGCCTCCTCGTGCGGTGACGTCGATAGACCAGTCGTGGAATTAGAAGGGTTCCAAGTAGCAGAGGGGTCCATGTCCAATTGGTAAAATGGGTATAGTGGTCCAAGAACCTGGCCGATGGATCAGCTAACAGTCCAATATGCTCTAGATAGCTAGCAGGCCGCGGTTAGCAGAATGGGCCTTCAGGAGCCGTTGCGCCTGAGGGGCCTGTTGGAATCCTCGGGCAGATTATATCGGTATTCCAGTCATGAAGTATCGGCGGGGTTCCGTGCCCCGTACCGGCAGTAGAAGGGGTCCGGATATTGTAGCCGAGAAGTGGGCTTCAGGAGTAGCCCAGGAGCCCTCGCCGGGAGATGGGCATAGCATAGGCTAGCTCCAGGCTAATTGGTGCTTGCTCTGGGACGGAAACGTTTGCCAGGAGTAGTCGAACCCAGGTTGCAGTTAGCTAGCTGCGATGGTCCAGATGTAAAGGTTCAGAGTTTGCGGTAGGAATCCGGTGATATGGAGAGAAAAATAGGTCTGGTATGCTCTGGTTTGAAACGCGTGGTACGAACTGGCGAGAGCTTTCCGAGCTAAAGGTTAGCTGATGACCGCTAGCAGTGGTTAGCTGACTGATAGCTGGTAGCTAGTTAGCTAGCTAGCTTCAGTTGAGGAATTCCAGTTCCGATGTAAGTAGAAATACTTTAGAAAAAAAACAGATCCACACCACATTGGGTGAGGTGGGTTGCAAGAGAGTATTTTGAAGTTGAGGTTTAGGAAAAATATTAAAAAGAATGCGAAGAATAGATATAAAAAGATATGTACATGGGAACAAGACAAAGTTGTCTGACTGCTACGTCATCTTGGATGGGGTAGGCCATCATAGTAAATGAATAAAAATTCTTACTTGCCTAGTTAAATAAAGGTTACACACACACACACACAGACACAAAAGTTATGTTGGTGGCATTTACGTATGTCCCCATTACCAGTAAAACATAATCAAAACCTATTTCTTTCACTTACTTGCTGTGCTGTTTCGTTATTCATTTGTTCAGTCATTTCATTCTTAACCAGGATTTCATCATACATGTCAAGCAGTGAAGTTTCAGCTCTGTCTGCCCATGGCCTCTCTTCCTCGGTGCACACTGCCACTGTGTTCGTTTCCATCTTGTTCATTTGTTTATGTCAAATTTCATGTAAACCCTGTTTCTTGTCTGCACCAAAGTAGCGGTCCTTGTACATAGCATCGAGCATGGTGGCGACACAGTAAAGAGAGAATGCCACCGAATCGCTTGTTCACAGCCTGTGTCAGCAGTTTTGTCAAGCAGGCGTTTCAATGCCATGACAGAGGGTATCACGTCTGAAGCAGGCGCAGTTGTTGAGCTTATTTCTTGAGTCAGTTGTTCAAATGGAGCTAGCTAGTGTGTTCATGTTTCCAAGTTTCAAACATGTTCTCAAATGCCATTATAATGGCAGCAGCGGTATGGCTTTCCTTAGTACGAAATCCTTGACGACCCACTGTGCTGTCAGACTCAGCATGCTCATGGGGCTGATATCGCTGGTCCAAATGTCAGTCGTGAAGCTAATAGCAGTGACGCTATTGCTGTGTAACTCCGGTAGGGAAACATCTGAAAAATAGCTTACTTGGTAGTGTGTACCGGTGCTCAACCAGTCGGTGAAAGCCAACATCACCCACGACAGAGAACATTTGATTGTCAAGGGCAATTAATTCCATTATCTTGGCGCTAATGGATTTCGATTTTGAGTTGTATCGCTGAAATGTTCTTACTCTTTCAAATGACTGCTCGACTTGTTGACTGCTCGAGTCACACAGCAGACATTGTGGGCTAGGTTAGGAATGCTGTGTTGCGCGTGTAGTGCTAAATTTTATGTGGCGTCATTACATCATGTACCTACGTTATATAGGTATGCATGTCAGCTTTGACATCGGTTTTGCAAATCAGCGTTAAAATAGACATCGGGTCGATGTTGGCATTTTTAGCTAATATCGTCCGAATCCAATATGTTCACAGATATATTGTGCATCCCTAATCCTGACTAGTCTCCCAGTCCTTGTTTCTCATGGTCTGAGAGTCTTTAGGTGCCTTTTGGCAAACTCCAAGCGGGTTGTCATGTGTCTTTTACTGAGGTGTGACTTCCGTTTGGCCACTCTACCATAAAGGCCAGATTTGTGGAGTGCTGCAGAGATGGTTGGCTTCTGGATTGCTTAGTTTGGCAGGGCAGCCAGCTCTAGGAAGAGTCTTGGTGGTTCCAAACTTCTTCCATTTAACAAGCAGCGTCCAGGTTTTTCTGGGGTAGGCCATCATTGTAAATAAGAATTTGTTCTTATCTGACTTGCCTAGTTAAATTAAGGTAAAATTAAAATAAAAAACAATGATGGAGGCCACCGTGTTCTTGTGGACCTTCAATGCTGCAGTCATTTTTTGGCACCCTTCCCCAGATCGGTGCCTCTTAACAATCCTGTCTCTGAGCTCTACAGACAATTCCTTAGGCCTCATGGCTTGGTTTTTGCTTTGACATGCACTGTCAACTGTGGGACATTATATAGACAGGCGTGTGCCTTTCCATATCATTCCCAATCAAATGAATTTACCACAGGTGGACTCCAATCAAATTGTAGAAAACTTCTAGGAAACAGCATGGAAACAGGATGCACCTGAGCTAAATTTCGAGCCAGATAGCAAAGGGTCTGAATATTTATGTAAATAAGGTATTTCTGTTATTTTATTTTGTATAAATTATCAAATATTTCTAAACCTATTTTCACTTTGTTATTATGCGGTATTGTGTGTAGATTGATAAAGATTTTATTTTTATTTAATACATTTTAGAATAAGGCTGTAAGGTAACAAAATGTGGAAAAAGTCAAGGGGTCTGAATACTTTAATGCACTGTACATTAATGGTGTCAGAAGTGGAATCTGAACCCACACCAAACACCGGACAGTATTCATCATGCACTTATTCCATCTCATCCACTTCATGTTTGTCTTGGTCTCTACAATTAGCAGACCAGTGTGAACCGCTTCGTTCATAAACACAAGATTTTTAAAGATGGCCCCGTGAGACTAATTAGACCAACACTTTAAAGCAGGGCCAAACAGCCAAGAGAAGGATTTACTATAGAAGTTTTTTTTTTTTACTGTTTTATTGGTTTCAATGGGATATTGAGGATTAGTGTGGTACAATAAAGAATAAATTAGTTATACCGCTTGACGTTAAAAATGGTTATTGATGTCATAAACATTTAGAACTTCAACGTTTCACTTTCTATTTGTTTGTTTATTGGCACGACAACTTGTGTATTTCTGGAGTTAAATGAACAATATCTTTTACATCTTTAAAAAATAAAAAGTTTCCCATTGCTACTTCCAAATGAACAAAGGATATAAACGCAGAATATGACCCCATTTCATTTAAAGGAGAACTCATAAATGGAAAACTGAAAAGTCTGAAACACTTTCTTGACACAAGTAGACCCACCACAGTTAGTAACATACAGCTTGCTTTTGCCTACTCTGACAAAGGTCTGGAAGACATACTGCATTGACATTAATCTCAATCCCATTTTACCTGATAACATTTTATTTTTGACTCTTAGAGCAAATAAGCCGTAGTAAAAGATGACATGACCTTGTGTGGGTTGGTTTCTTAACGAGGACAAGAGTTTGAGATACGACTGACTCATCAAAGATCCTTTAGTTTACCGTTACCGGTCTCACAAATATCCCTCCATCACTTTACTACCATTAGCAGTTTTCATTTCTTTACTTCCTAAGAAAACGTGGGGACATGAAAGGAAGTAATTCAATGAAAAGGTAGTAGTGAGCTGTGGTGCTCTGTGTTGGTAGCCACCAGATGTAGCGTTTGGCAGAGGGAAAGACGCTGTTATTAAATACAGCTGCGCCCTCACTACGAACACTACCCCCTTTCTAATCAACGCAGCACTGCCAGTAAACCTGCACATTGCTCTCTCTCTCTCTCTCGCTCTCTCTCTTTCCCCCTTTCAACCATTTTTCTTTCCTTATTTTTTTGGAAGGTTCTGAGATGACTGGATAGAAGTTTGTTCTCTTCCTTTCTTCATTCCTACCTCCAGCCAAGTGTTTTTTTTTTTATGATGTTTTCCTCCATTGTTATATGCATCTAAGTACTTTGTCAGTCAGGCGACCATGGATCCGGGCTGATACGTATTATGAAATGGTGCTAAGGAAGAAGAGATATCTTGTTGTCAACATTACTTTAAACAAATGTGAGGAGGGATTGGATCAGGATTAAGGATTTAGGGCTGTTTGGACATGATTCAAATAAGGGAAAGTTAATCTCACTCTCTCTCCCTTTCTCCCTTCTGTGTCTTTCAAGCGCTATATATACAGAAGTATGTGGACACCCCTTCAAATTAGTGGATTCGGCTATTTCAGCCACACCCCTTGCTGACAGGTGTATAAAATTGAGCTCACAGCCATATAATCTCCATAGACAAACACTGACAGTAGAATGGCCTTACTGAAGAGCTCAGTGACTTTCAACATCATAGGATGCCACCTTTCCAACAAGTCAGTTTGTCAAATTTATGCCTGCTAGAGCTGCCCCGGTCAACTGTAAGTGCTGTTATTGTGAAGTGGAAACGTCTAGGAGCAACAACGGCTCAGCCGTGAAGTGGTAGGCCAAACAAGCTCACAGAATGGGACCGCCGAGTGCTGAAGTGCGTAGCGCGTAAAAACTGTCTGTCCTAAGTTGTAACACTCACTACCAAGTTCCAAACTGCCTCTGGAAGCAACTTCAGCACAAGAACTGTTCGTCAAGAGCTTCATGAAATGGGTTTCCATGGCCGAGCAGCCGCACACAAGCCTAAGCTACAGGTTAATTACCTGTAGAAAGCAAGAGCGGTAGCTGGGATTTGAGTGGCTTAAATCTAGGAATGTGATGTATATTTACTTCCGTTAAACAGACGTCCATTTAGAAGGGTAACCTGAATGAACAAGCTCGGTCCCTCAGTGTGTTTCATACAATCACAGCAAGTGGGAACGCTCCCCCAGGTCTCCAGTCTCGTTCTGTGTCTACTACTCAGGAACTATGTGTAGGGGTGTAAAAGCAGCATAAGGCACTCTATATCACACACTATATGCATACACACCTATGTATAGGTGTGTGTGTGAGTGTGTGTGTGTGGGGGGGGGGGGGGGGGGGGGGTGCAGGAGAGGGTTGGAACAAAGAGGTGGTGAAATCAAGCTGGTTAAGACCAACTGTCAGGTTTGGCGCTGTATTTGGAATACACACTGCTTTCCATTTCTGGTTTCGCCTCCATCCTCCATGAATGGGTCTCTTTCAGCTACCTGTCCCCACTGACCCCCTGCTTAAGCAATGCTCTCCCCCAGATTGACCAAAACAAAATGCCCCACCACCACTGGCTTTCAGACTCACATCCAGGTGGTATGTTGGAACCCACCCCCTTTAGGACCCACACCACAATGTTTCATCCCAACCCCACAACCCCCCCTAAACCCAACACCTTATCCAAACACACCTGCTCCAATCAGATCTGACCACATTGGCACATTTTGAAGAAGTTGTTTTTATTTGTGTATTTGATTTGTCTCAGGATGGTTTGTGGAGCATCTGATCTGGCGCTACCCGGTGGCCTGGCTGGCCCAGGGATGTTCTTCCTGTTGTGACGCTTGGACCTGCTGACTCATAGCTTCTCAGACCACAGGAGAAACATGACTGAAGCACATGAAGCCTTTCCTTCCTCTTTCCTTAGTGGAGATAAAGTTTGTCTCTCAGCGATTTACACATACTCTCTCACACACACACACTCCTCGTCTCTCTCACACACACACGTTTGCTAAGTGTGTGAAACAGCTTACATGTCCTCTTGGACCACCATGAAGAACCAGGAGAAACCACAAGACTAATATTCGAACTCTTAAAATATAAAGAACCCATGACATCCAAGTCCACTACAACCTTGCCATTGCAGGTCTCCAAGCTATCAGAGAATTATCGAGTCCTTCTCAACTTCTACCACTAAAACACTGCACAGGGGAGATCAGTCCAAATCCCATGGTTCTGAGGGGAGTGGAGTGCTCTAAAGTCAGCCAGTCTTCAGATGTGTGTTTTGATTTTCAAGACAAGATGTCTGATTGGGCAAAAAATTAATTGAAATCATAGGAAAATTATGACGGGAAAGGAAGAAAAAGGAAGAGAAGGAAAGAGAGAGCCTTTGTACGGGTGGGCCTGGGTAACCTTGAGGCCCTCACACTAGTTCATTCAGGATCATAATGACCAGGCAATTATGTGAGAACAGAACACAGCGCTTAAACTACAGAATCTGCCAAAGACAGATGGCTGTGCTTAGCCCCAGGTCATAATATCTAACAGATGGTTGAAGGAAGCCACAGTTTTACATCTAAAAGTATAAAATATTGAACTTAAGATTTCTAAATTCTAACAGTCAAGAGTAGGCTAACGGTATGCCAAAGTTATGTGAAAGGTTTAAAATTAATTAATTGTGCAACATTGCAGTTTTTTTCAATCACTTTGGCAAATGTTTCAGATGTAAGTAGTATGTTTTCAAAACTCTAAGTACAAAACTCTGAACTGATAGCACTTGTAATGTCCCCTCTCTTACGTTCAGAACCTTTGATTGTTCCTTTGATTCATTAGGGGTTCACACATCTTTCACCCCTGAGTCATTCATGCTAAGTTTTATATGAAATACCATGAGCACATTTTGTTTAGTCACCAATACATCAGATATTGAATGATAGGCTCAGCATTTAGTCATTTTAACTACCATTTCATCCAATAGCAAAAATACAAGATACACATTTCAAAATGGTTATTTTTGTAGTTGTCACACCCTGACCTTAGTTATCTTTGTTTTCTTTATTATTTTGGTTAGGTCAGGGTGTGACGAGGGTGGTATGTGTGTTTTTGTGTTGTCTAGGGTTTTTTGTATATCTATGGGGTTTTGGTATTGTCTAGGTAAATGTAGGTCTATGGTGGCCTGAATTGGTTCCCAATCAGAGACAGCTGTTTATCGTTGTCTCTGATTGGGGATCCTATTTAGGTTGCCATTTTCCATTTTGGTTTTGTGGGTTATTGTCTATGTGATGTTGCATGGATGGATGGATGGATGGATGGATGGATGGATGGATGGATGGATGGATGGATGGATGGATGGATGGATGGATGGATGGATGGATGGATGGATGGATGGATGGATGGATGGATGGGTTAGTATTAGCGGCACGTTTAGTGGTCTTTATTAAAAGGAAGATGTATTATAATCACGCTGCGCCTTGGTCTCATCATTATGACGAATGTGACTAGTGCTGACTAGAAAGAATAGAAGATGGTAATTATCACTTTCCATTAGTATTTGACTAACTTGACATGCAGTTTTTTTAAATAGTTTGTATCCAATGGCAGGTCGTGAGCATGTTGAGAAATGTCAGTCTTCGTTTCATTATCCTTATAAGTACATACATAGGACAAATCATCAGAAATAGAGGTATTATAAAGCAGTTGGCTACTGCAAAAACATAGCACAGCGTTGTATGCCATTTCTACACCATGCAACATCGTATGAGGTCACCTTTTCTACCTGACTTGTCAACTGACACAGCATTGCCTGTCTCTCTGTTTGGAATTCAACAGCTTACAGTGTATTGTATATAGACTTATTTTTTTCACTGTATTATTGACTGTATGTTTGTTCTACTCCATGTGTAACTATGTGTTGTATGTATCGAACTGCTTTGCTTTATCTTGGCCAGGTCGCAATTGTAAATGAGAACATGTTCTCAATTTGCCTACCTGGTTAAATAAAGGTGAAAAAAAAAAAAAAAAGTATCAATGTACAGTAATTCAGATAATGAGTGGAATATATTGTTATATACAACCCAGGTATTTCAGCAGTGCGTTGTACACGACACAATAATTCCAAATAGTAGCATGTACAGTGACTCTTTCCACGTTGTCTTATTGCAGCACACAGGCTGATAGGAAATGATATAGTATTTACAGCCACATCCATTAATGATTTGGTTTTACGTTCCAAACTAAGTTGATGTCAAATTGATGAGGTAAAAAATGTAAAAAAATAGTGTTCAGCAGTTATCAAACTATGTTAACTAGGCACTACATCATTTTGGTTCAGTGGTTATTAGTTTTGAGCAGTTTGATTAAGTGATAGTTAGTTTTGTATTGTTGACAAATCATACCAAAAGTTAAGTGAATAATGCATTTTGAAAAGCAAATATTTGTATCCAAATTGAAAGTGATTTGGTGCAGTGAACAAGTGACTGTGGATTTGTTTGTTGTACTCAGTCAATTGAAAATGTGCTTCGAGTTTTGAACCACAAGCCATTTTGATCATCTGTTAAGATGGGCTTAAAATGTACCACATACTTGCGAAAATTGCACCAAAGTGATAAAAAAAACACTAAGTGGAGTGATACTTTTTATTGTAAAAGATTAGCCTTATCATTCGTAGGCCGCTAGGTGGACTCGTCTAGGAATATAAAGTGAGTAGAGTAGTTGACGCCGCACTACAATTCCCGTTATGCACAACGACTTCGCCGGAAATACAGGCATGGGTCAAAGTTAAAACGCTTACCATATGCACGATGTGAAGAACGAAAGCGTGCACACTGATGTGGCCAAGTTGATTCAATTCGTTATCATTTCTGTTATTTAGTTGTGTTTGTGTTAACGTCGGGAATATGTCTCCAAAGAAGAAGCATGGGTCAAGTCATCAATTGACCCATTTGATCTACCGACATTTGAAGGAAAACGGCTTCCAGAAAGCTGCAGAAGAACTCAGAAAGCATGTGAAGGTCGCTACATCTATCTGTTTCATACGTCGTACATTGTAACATGTAACGTTAGTTATCACTCCATTAAGGGAAACTTCGCGACGTATTGTTGCAGATTTGTGCTTCCATAACGGTGTCGTTGTTACAATGTAATAACAGGGTTGTAACAGTGTAGTTATCGAACAGCCAGAGCGCGCTTGAACAAGAGTCTACCTATAGGCCCTGCACTACTGTGCCATGGAGGTACAGACCTCTTGGTTGAGACAGACTATACTTGGAGACTACACTAATAAATTGAATGTTTGTTATGTAGCTTGCTAGATTTCCCTTTGTCTGATTTTGCTTCTCTTAATATTTTGTCTAGGGCAGAGAACCAGAAGCCTTTTCAACTTCACTACTGGACATCTACAATAAATGGTTTGGAGAGTGAGTAGCTAGCCTATAGGTTTTCTCAAAATAATGGCCTGTTTAACTGACGTCGTTGCATTGGGTTGATTTTGACATTCAACTGTGTTCCTCAGTGCTTCCAAGAGTACAAAGACGGGAACAGAACCGGATTCTTCTGAGTTAAAAAATAACCGCCAAGCAGACCCTGAAAGTAGCACAGAGAGCTCGAGTTCAGCAACGGAAGAAGCAACACCTGTTCAAGGTACAGCCTTTTTTTCACGTGTAGGAGACCAATGTAAACAACAACCAACAACCAAGAAATTAGTAGTTTGGTTGTGGTTTAAATCTGAATATCATGCATGTCTTCTTCCTTGCTCTTGTCTTTCCAGCCTCCCAGACCCCAAAGCCTCAGGGCTCAGCTAAGGCCAGCCCAACTAAGGCCAAGACTGCAGTGCAGACGACTCTTGGAGGGAAGGGGACAGACAGCTCAGAGGACTCTGAGAGTGAGGAGCCACCGCCACAAGTAAGCAAGCACAGATGTAAACATACTGGTGAACACCAATAGAGAGACATGATTACAAATCAAATATAAAGTCTTCTTCTCCCTGTTGTCACTGATGGAGTCTTCCTCTCCTCTGCTGTTTACAGACAAGCCCTGCAACGCCCAAAGCCTATCATGTTCCAGCTGCAAAAATCAAGGCCCAGTCAGAGGTCACGCCATCGACCCTAACCAAGGCCAAGTTAACCACTTCCACGCCTAAATCTGGGGCCTCCAGCAATACCACTGATACGTCTTCAGACAGGAAAGAGGCAACAACAGTGGTGAGTTAATCTATTCCTTTCTAGAATATTCTAAACCTTTCCTTACATTCACAAATAAAACCCTTTGTGTAAAGATTGTGTCACATCTCTAATTGTCTCGACATTGATTCAGAAAACACCAGTGACGCCAACCAGTAAACCAACAGCCAAGACGAAAGCTATTCCAACTAGAGCAGTGATTGTTGCTACTCCAAGCAAGGCCAAGGCAACAACTGCCACACCTACATCTACAGCATCCGACTCATCCAGTTGCAGTAGTGAGTCGTCAGATAGCGATGAGGAGAGTCCAGCGGTGGTGAGTTTACCTCTGGAGTGTGGATACATGATATGTTACATTCAGAAATTAAACGCTGAATTACATTTTATATTTGCCTCTTTTTACACCAATGTAGAAAACACCCACAACGCCAAAAGCAACACCTGCAAAACCAGTAACGCCAATTAGTAGAACATCATCAACGGCCAAGCCAACAACCAAATCGAAGACTACAGCGCCAGAGACTTCCAGTGACACCTGTGATTCATCGTCAGAAAGTGAAGAGGAAGGTCCAACAGCGGTGAGTTTTTTTAAATTTTTATATTTTTTTAAGACTTGAAATAACCCAAATCATTTCTGTATAAGTTGTCTGTTCATATTCTCGCATGATAAACACAGGGTTGAACATTTTCTTCATATTACACAATTTAGAAAACACAGACAGCGCCAGTGAAGCAACAGACAGCAACACCAACAGCCAAGATGAAAGCCACCCCAGTTAAACCAGTGGTTGCTGCTACCCCAAACAAGACCTCAGCTAGTAAGGAGTCCAGTGACAGCATTGATTCATCATCAGACAGCGAAGAGGACAGTCCAGCAACGGCAAATTTTTATTTTTTTACTAAAACATTTATTTTAGTCCTATAGAATGATCTTATATTGTCTTACCCTCTCAAATGAAACAACGGGTTGAATATTATCTTCATATCAAACGGATTCAGGAAACAGCCACAACACCGGCGAAACCCGCTAAAAATGCTACCCCGGCTAGAGCTGCGTCTGTTGCCGCTGTCACAGCCAAGACTACAACAACAGAGTCATCTAGTGACAGCAGTGGATCGTCAGACAGTGAAGAGCAAAGTCCCGCGGTGGTGAGTTTTGAAGAGTTCATATATCCCCGTGTAGTGTGAAATAATCTTCATCATTTGTTTTCTTTACACATTTCTTCACCGTTGTATCTGTCTTCACAATGATTCAGACAACAGCTGCAATGCCGAAAGCTACAACGGGGAAGCAAACAAAAGCAACATCAACAGCCAGGACGAAAGCCCCTCCGAGTACCCCACTTAAACCAGTGGTTGCTGCCACTCTAAGCAAAACCCCAGCTAGTAAGGAGTCCAGTGACAGCATTGATTCGTCATCAGACAGTGAAGAAGAGGGTCCGGCACCGGTGAGTTTTAAAGAGTTAATCAGATTCTGGCTGTATAATAATATATCCTTTATATATTTATGAATGATATCTATTTCATCATCGTCACACCGCTCTGGACCACAATCTCAACACCAAAAGCCATACCGGTGATTCCAGCAATATGAGGACTCTGTTGAAATGAAGCACTGGGTTAAATATTTTCTTTATATTGCATTGATTCAGAAAACAGCCATGACACCAGCCCCTCCTGCTAAAGCGGCGACTGTTGCCACTCCAAGCAAGCCTAAGGCAACAGCCACTCTCACAGCCAAGACTACAAAACCAGAGTCATCTAGTGACAGCAGTGATTCATCAGACAGCAACGAGGAGAGTCCAGCAACAGTGAGTTTTATTAGTCCATTCCTGTAGAGTATGGAATAATCTGTGTGTTCTCTTCAGATATTTCATCATAAGTATCTGTCTTAACACTGATTCAGACAACAGCTGCCACGCCGAAAGCTACACCAGTGGCGCATCAGAAAACAACATCAACAGTCAAGACGAAAGCCCCTCCGAGAACTCGAGTTAAACCAGTGGTTGCTGCCACTCCAAGCAAGACCCCAGCTAGTAAGGAGTCCAGTGACAGCATTGATTCATCATCAGACAGTGAAGAAGAGGGTCCGGCACCGGTGAGTTTTAAAGAGTTAATCAGATTCTGGCTGTATAATAATATATCCTTTATATATTTATGAATGATATCTATTTCATCATCGTCACACCGCTCTGGACCACAATCTCAACACCAAAAGCCATACCGGTGATTCCAGCAATATGAGGACTCTGTTGAAATGAAACACTGGGTTAAATATTTTCTTTATATTGCATTGATTCAGAAAACAGCCATGACACCAGCCCCTCCTGCTAAAGCGGCGACTGTTGCCACTCCAAGCAAGCCTAAGGCAACAGCCACTCTCACAGCCAAGACTACAAAACCAGAGTCATCTAGTGACAGCAGTGATTCATCAGACAGCAACGAGGAGAGTCCAGCAACAGTGAGTTTTATTAGTCCATTCCTGTAGAGTATGGAATAATCTGTGTGTTCTCTTCAGATATTTCATCATAAGTATCTGTCTTAACACTGATTCAGACAACAGCTGCCACGCCGAAAGCTACACCAGTGGCGCATCAGAAAACAACATCAACAGTCAAGACGAAAGCCCCTCCGAGAACTCGAGTTAAACCAGTGGTTGCTGCCACTCCAAGCAAGACCCCAGCTAGTAAGGAGTCCAGTGACAGCATTGATTCATCATCAGACAGCGAAGAGGACAGTCCAGCAACGGCAAGTTTATTTTTTTTACTAAAACATTTATTTTAGTCCTATAGAATGATCTTATATTGTCTTACCCTCTCAAATGAAACAACGGGTTGAACGGATTCAGGGAACAGCCACAACACCGGCGAAACCCGCTAAAAATGCTACCCCGGCTAGAGCTGCGTCTGTTGCCGCTGTCACAGCCAAGACTACAACAGCAGAGTCATCTAGTGACAGCAGTGGATCGTCAGACAGTGAAGAGCAAAGTCCCGCGGTGGTGAGTTTTGAAGAGTTCATATATCCCCGTGTAGTGTGAAATAATCTTCATCATTTGTTTTCTTTACACATTTCTTCACCGTTGTATCTGTCTTCACAATGATTCAGACAACAGCTGCAATGCCGAAAGCTACAACGGGGAAGCAAACAAAAGCAACATCAACAGCCAGGACGAAAGCCCCTCCGAGTACCCCACTTAAACCAGTGGTTGCTGCCACTCTAAGCAAAACCCCAGCTAGTAAGGAGTCCAGTGACAGCATTGATTCATCATCAGACAGTGAAGAAGAGGGTCCGGCACCGGTGAGTTTTAAAGAGTTAATCAGATTCTGGCTGTATAATAATATATCCTTTATATATTTATGAATGATATCTATTTCATCATCGTCACACCGCTGTGGACCACAATCTCAACACCAAAAGCCATACCGGTGATTCCAGCAATATGAGGACTCTGTTGAAATGAAACACTGGGTTAAATATTTTCTTTATATTGCATTGATTCAGAAAACAGCCATGACACCAGCCCCTTCTTCACCGTTGTATCTGTGGAATCACCAGTCCATTCCTGTAGAGTATGGAATAATCTGTGTTCTCTTCAGATATTTCATCATAAGTATCTGTCTTAACACTGATTCAGACAACAGCTGCCACGCCGAAAGCTACACCAGTGGCGCATCAGAAAACAACATCAACAGTCAAGACGAAAGCCCCTCCGAGAACTCGAGTTAAACCAGTGGTTGCTGCCACTCCAAGCAAGACCCCAGCTAGTAAGGAGTCCAGTGACAGCATTGATTCATCATCAGACAGCGAAGAGGACAGTCCAGCAACGGTGAGTTTTAAAAGTGAATATGTTGCTGGTATACATAATAGTCTAGCACCAAAAATTTTCCACAATACTGTCTATGAACGTTAGGGTCTCATTTTATTCATCTTCACACTGCTGTAGACGACAACCTCAAAACCACAAACGACACCAGTGACACAAGCCAAACTGAAAGCAATGTCAAAAGGCAAGACGAAAGCCACTCCAGCTAAGCCAGTGGTTGCTGCTACCCCAAGCGAGGCCCAGGCAACATCCACTGTCACACCTACAAGGACAGCGCCAGAGTCGTCCAATGACAGCAGTGACTCACCATCAGACGTCCCAGATGAAGCCCCAGCAAAGCATGCTGAGGTTCAACTTAAAACCCCTGCTTCGGCTAAGAAGACCCAGAGTGGGAGAAAGGGAAATAGACCTGCTTCTAAGGACCTACTCCTACTGCTGAGCAATCTTACTGTAAGATCAATATACCTCTTCCTGTTCAAACGAGGAGCTATGCTATGAGATGTCCGTCACGATTAACCTCGTTCTAACCTTTTGATATTCCTTCACCAGTCACCCGCAGCTAAAGCCATTGAGAAGAAGAGCGGCCGTAGTGGAGACTCCTCAGTTGAGGAAACTCCAGCTGTTACAGCAACACCTGCTGGTATGTACTGGTGTCATGGTGCAGGAGAGGGGGCAAATTCCTCAATGTGGCCCTATGTGTGTTCTGCATTGATGGTCTTCATTACTGTATGTTTTATGTCTCTTTTTATTGTATGTAGTTGCTCCAGCCACAAATAAAGGAAAGAGGGTGGCTGCAAAAGACAAGAAAGCAACCTCGTCGAAAAAAGCACAAGTACAGATACTAACTCTCTGTGTATTAAATTGCATTGACTTATTTTCTCATCCGTATATACATTGGGAACCATATTCCCTAAGTGCTTGCTAGCTAGATCATTCTGCGTAACTGAATTCGTCTTACCAACCCTTGTTTCAGGCCTCAGCTCCATCAGCCAAGAGGAAAAGAGGTGAAGACAAACCAGGGGACACGTCCGTTAGGGGCAAAAAGAAGAAGACCTCCCCTGAGACTCTCATGGCTGCCCTGCCTCTGACCGTTCTTGGTCCTCCTCCTACAGGGGGAGACGACTCTGGCTCGGACACAGATCTGGATGTGGAGAAGTGTAAGAGACTGGCACTGGAACTATCAGGTGAGAGAGAGAGAGAGAGAGAGAGAGAGTTACGTTCCTGACCGGTTTTCTGTTATTTTGTATGTGTTTGACGGTCAGGGCGTGAGTTGGGTGGGTAGTCTATTATGTGTTTCTATGTTGGTTAAAGGGTGACCTGATATGGCTCTCAATTAGAGGCAGGTGGTTTTCATTTCCTCTGATTGAGAGCCATATTAAGGTAGGTGTTTTCACATTGATTGTTGTGGGGGGTTGTCTCCTGTGTCAGTGTTTGTCGCGCCACACGGGACTGTTTCGGTATCGTTCGTTCGTTTTGTATGTAGTCTGTTTCCTGTTCATGCGTTCTTCACGTTATATGTAAGTTCGTGTCCAGGTCTGTCTACATCGTTTATTTGTTTTGTAGTTTATCAAGTGTATTTCGTTTCGTCTTCGTCTTGTTTAATAAATCATAATGTCATATTCAAACGCTGCATTTTGGTCGAATCCTTGCTCCTCCTCTTCGGATGAAGAGGAGGAGGAAATCCGTTACAGAGAGAGAGGGGAAAACTGTGGAACAGGAGGAGGGCGAGTGAGGGTCAGGTGAAAGGGGGGAGGGAGGGAGACCGAGGAAGAGAGCAGGAGGAAGATGAGTGGAAAGAGGTGTTGTGAGTCAGAGAGCGGGGGGAGGATTCAAAAGTGTCATAACAGCCAGAAGACGCACAGCATCACCCTTTATTAACTTACTTATGGAATAACTTTGTGAGTCAATATAAACAGAACTGTATGTCTTTTATATAAAGTACAGGTGTTGACAGTTGATAGTTCAGAGTAGGTCTCCAAGGGCGCCATGTTGTTTATTTACTGTCTACCCACCTCTGTCCACAGACACAAACATCGCCAAAATGGACGCCATCACTCCACCTGCTCTCACCTCACCAGCCGCAGCAGCGAAGAAAACAAGAGCACCGAAGAAGCCCAGGGCTAACGCTGCATCGAAGACACCTAAACTCAAGGCTGGCGCTGCAGTGGAAAAGTCTAGTGCTGCTGAAAAGGTCAAGACTACAGCTGAAAAGGGAGATGGGAATGGGAAGACCAAGACAACTGCAAAAGCTAGTAAAACCAAGTCCAGTCAGGCTAAGAAGGCAGCCCCTCCCACCCCATCAGTTAAAACATCTCCCACCCCATCCCCTGAAGGCCAAGCAGAGATCAACAATAATACTGCCGACCTTACGACCGTGGCAGACAAACAGCCACCCACCATGCCTGCTACCCCAACGCCTAATGGAAAACCGTCAGCCAAGAGGATGAGGAATAGGCAAAATAAGAACAATAATATTAAAGCAGATGACAATTCACCACAACCCCAAAAGAAGAAAAGGGAAACTGGCGAAGAGAAGACTGATGAAAAGAAAAATGAGACTGTAGAAGAGAAGGAAAAGAAGGAGAATGGTGCAAAAAAGGAGAAGGGAACGAAGAAGAAACAGGAGGAGATAAGAAAGGAGAATGAGATTAGGATGGAACTGGAAAAGGATAAGAAGAAGCAGAAAACGAATGAGAACTCTGTTGACAAGGAACCACCACCTCCATCCACCACAGTAACACCTGATCCTCCAACAGAGAAGAAAAGTGAGTGACTCTTCCTCTAAAAACCTTGTTTCAGAAAATGATTTTTTTTTATATTAGTGTATACTGAAAATTATTGTGTAATAACATTTATATAAATAAAACTCTACAGAGATGAAAAAGCTGAAACTCTCAGAGACTGCAGTGCCTGAGATGCCAGTCACACCTGCCCAAGACTCCATCCCTGTACAGCACCCTCCAGCACCCACAGAATCCCCACCTAAAAAGGTGAGTAAGTTTACCTCATCTTCATCATCAAGGCACAGAAGTTATCGCTAGACATTGACACACATGCTTTTTCTTGACCTTGCATTCCAGCATGCTTGTAGTACTCACTGCATGCCTCGGCTCTCATACCTATACCTGGCAAACATAACAGAGCTGTAAATGTTTTGGGTTTTATTCTCCTCAGAAAAAGAAATCATCTAAGAGTAAGTAAGGCCTTTAGAGATGAAGACTATCTTAAAGGGGCCTCTCAAGTGTATGTGGACCTGGACGCATTCTACCTAAATGGCAGTGGAGCAATAACGGGTAAAGACTGTCTGTCCACACAATGGTCTCCCTAGACTAGATCAACTGGGGATTTGTTCTATTTTTTTTACATTGTATACTGTAACAAATTAACTCTTTTCCTGTTTTGCTAAAGTGGAAAGTGTTTTTTTGCCTATTTTTTTAACTGTAAGTGCATGTCCTGTACAGGTTCTAACTGTTTTCCTATTTGAAGATGGCATACTATGTGATGTGCTGCAGCTGTTTTTATGTTACTGTACATTTTAATTAAGGTGTTTTCTTGCATGTTCTTGTGACAGGGAAAACAATGATTTATTGGAATGTTACGTTTATGACAGCGTCTGCTGCTTTGCCTCACATGGTGGATAAGGCCGATCCTAAGTGGAGGGAAAGATCAGAGGAACCTCAGAGCCATTGTTTAACCCTTACACCCTAGTAATGAATGCATAATAGGAAAATGAGAAATACTACTAGGATTTTTTTTTTTTTTTTAAGTTTCATGGTCAAATGTATTTACTGTATCTTTTTCACAAATTGAAGTCATTTTTCCACAGTTTGTGTCTATTTTGTTAGTGGGTTTGAGGTGCCAAAAACTTGTCTTTAAGCACTTTCTCTTTCTGGTGTTGGTGTCTTCTTCAGCGCTTTGATGAATTGCTTTCCAGAAGGGACTTAGTGGCATTTATAGCTATGGTAATTAATGGCACTGCCAAGGTGGAGAGGTCTAGGAAAATATAAATCATTGTGATTGCGGCGGAGCGGTTCCTGGGGCTGAAAGATTTCTCAGCGAAGGAGTTAATGCCCAGCTAACAATGACCTGTCGGTCCACCGGCGTTCTTTGGGTGGCACGCCTCCGGCGGCAGACCATCGGGAAGATGGTCAGCGATCGCTCATCCATCCACTAGCGTTTCTTGAGCGGCAAGCTGCTATGCTAGGTGGAGGTCTGACCTTCAGTGGAGGAACGTCGGCATGCGGACCCGTGCGTGCGACCTGCTGTAACACCTTCTCATAAATTGAATAAGTACTGCTACTATTGCTGAAAACCATATTTAAAATATATATATATATAAGCCACACAAATTTGACAGTTGAACTGTACCATTCAACATTTTCTGGAAAATGCCTATTGTAGTTTGTTGATAATTGGATATGGAGAAGGGCGAGCCGGTCAAGGATCGATTCAGACAAGGTGATAAATTGTATGACAAGCGACAGTTTAATTATGAGTAAAGATATCTGGTACAAGCGTATACGGTCTCGTTCCTTCGGCTCAGAGAACCTCCAGAAAAAGCCCAGATAACAGAATGCATAGACATTTTATACAACACAGAAAGTAGGTTGAGTCTGGAAGTTCTGGTCCTTTGGTTGGTTCTGGACAGGTTGTTGTCTTCTCAGATTGGTCCTGATGAGCTGGGCGTCATCCTTCTGAGTCTTGCAACAAAAGTTCTTTGTTATCAAAATGTTCAGCTAAAACAGGAGATTTTGTGTGTGCGTAGTCAGCCCTCTGTCCTTGAGTATGTGTGTGTGTCTGCACCCTTTTCTTATCAGTGTTTCTGAATGTTCTGTGTCAGCCATCTGTCTCTGGGTGTGTGAGAAACCCTGCTTAGAAAGAAGTTAGTTATAACAATGTAATAGCAATATGCTTGTGTTATTTTAAATGGTATTTCTTACAAGTTCCACATTTTGTAATCGCGTAATGGCAAGTTCCACAACTTTTGCGTGTTCTTTTAAGTACATAGCTTGCATACTCTCTCACAATATGTAGTGTTGATTTGACACTTCGCATACCAATTCAGTTTGTGATTGGTACTTATGGTTAGAACCTGCTTGAACAACAAAGCAACACCTATCGATGACAAATCTCAATTTTTTCCTGAGCTGTCCTCTCCTGCCCTCCCTCACTGCAAGATATCGATCTCTAAAATGTTTAATTCTAGTTGTCATACCTGAGCCTTGAGCCTGAGGAACAAGGTAAAGAATCCACAAATTCGAGCTAACACCTCATCCGATCAAAACACCCAATTAAATTGTACCAATCATGACATTCATATGGGGCTAAGTGGTAGCACACAGCAGGTAAAGGACGTCTTTTAATGGTAACTCATAACCTTTCGAGAATGATGGTGTTGTATACAGCTGGTATGAGTACCTTTACTGCTCGATTCCACGAATATAGAAGTGCAAACACCGTACGACTTAATGTGAAATTCATGTAAAGCCTTAGTCGTTCCGATACATATTTCAGAGATTGTCTTCCATTGCGGACCTGCACCCAAAAGGTCATGAATCACCATTAAAAAAGATGTTCTTACCCTCTGGTTTGCGAATAACCATTAAAAAAGGTGCCCCTTACCGGCTGTGTGGTACACATATAAACGTTGTCCTTTGGAATTCTCTGGGGGGGAACAGCTCATCTGGATCACCTCTCTATTAAAACCCAGTCGCCGTCTCTGGTCTCAGTATAAAGCCAAGGTGAGTTGATGTTACCTAAAAATTCATGTACGTTGAGATATTAAAAGTATGTTTAAGTTTGATAAGTTATATCGTGACAAACAGTATGGCTAAGGTTATCGTTGACAAGGAGCCTAGGAACGGTCATGTGTCAATAAGTCAATACCTTCAGGGTTAACATTAGGGACTTGAAGTCAGTTGACGGACACTAACGTTAAGACTAGCTAACGTAACGTCCCACCTTACAACATCTGTTCATACAAGGTTGTCTGAGTCAGTGTCCCTCCAAATCCATGTTGATGGCCTTCCTCTATACAAAGGCCATCCAAATTGAAAGAAGAAACCAACCAGTCTTGATTTCTTGCATGACTTGAGGAAATGCAGCAGCTGGGAACTGAAGGTGTTTCTTTGGAGACAGAAATCTTAAAGTCCAAATCTCTGCCATTATTTGTGAAGCACCAGCAAGGGCCTTTGTCAGAAATGCAAAAGGTCACAATGGCTACTATGGCTGTGACAAATGCCTTCAAATGGGAGTCTACTACCTGAATTGTATGACCTTCCCAGAAACAACAGCCGAGGTCCAACCACAACACTTTTGATGATTTCACTGATGACAGAGAGACAACACCTTTAGGATCATCGTCAAATGGTTTGGTGACGCCGTTTCCTCTTGACAAAATGCTCCTGGTATGTTTGAGAGTTACACGGAAACTGATAACTATGGCAGAAAGGGGCACTGAAAACATGTTTAGGTCCAGCTGTTGTCAGAAATGTATCTTCACAGCTGACTGACCTAAGACCTCACACTCCATCAGAAATCAAGAGAACCACTGAATGAGTCTGACCGTTAGAAGGCAACTGAGTTCTGTACATTCCTCTTGTACACTGGGCCTGTCTGTTTAAAAGGGAATATTCCAAGGGTGATGTATGAAAACTTAATGTTGCTTGCAGATGCCATGACTATCTTCCTAAGTGTATCCTTGTGTACAGACCAAGCAGACTATGCAGGAAACCTCCTGGTTTTGTTTGTGGACCACTGCAGCTGCCTGTATGGGAAGGTAAACATAATATACATTGCCTAACCCATCTCAGCCATGAAGCACAAGCATTGTGTTGACAATATCTCTTGCTTCCCCTTTGAGAATTTTCTTGGCCAGTTATAAATAATAAGAAAACGTTCTGGTTAATTTCCAGAACGAATATGACAGTTTGGCTGTCATCTCAAAAACCTGGTGCACCAAGGACAAATGTTACTGGCCTCCATACAAGAGCCAAGAGAAGTGAAGGCAGTGATGTCACATGAACGGCAGACATTGATACACGGGAGGTGTATTCAATTAAATTACTGAAGACAAAGAGTGAGTACTTTAACAGAATATTAAGATACTAAATGTCTCGTTTGCAGACATTTACAGATTAACTGATTCCGTGATGTTTCAGATTCCTATGAGAAAGCCCATGAGTGCCTGATTCGAGCAGAAAAACATTCAAGCCTGGAAACAGCCAGAGTCTCACCAAAGAAAGAGAAAGTAAGATGTAGTATTTTAACTAAAAAGGAATCTTAACACTAGTACTCTGAAAACTTCATGCTTGCTGTCATTCCCAGGCGAAATCCTAAGTTTGATCGAACCGAATGAGTCTGACGCTGATCACAACCAGCACGATGCAGCGCCAAAGACCCACAAATTCACCCCAAAAAAGGGTTGATTCCACGATTTACTTGGCAATGAATTGTTCATACAAAGTACAAGTCTAATTTTCACAACCTGCATTTCATTCGCACAGTATCTTCTAGACCCACTTTGTCACTCTCTGCTGGGGGGGGGGGCTCTTATGTACTGAATGTAATGAAGTATATCGCATAACATTATTCGTTCTTAAGCATAATGTTATGTTTTTTGAAGGAATGCTGAAATAGTTGGGCTGTGAACTCAGAGGTATAGAACAAATAACTATGCTTAACTTTGATATGAACAGGTCCGCAGTCTTCTTCGTCACAGGCGCCAGCTGCTCACCAGTCTGAAGGTACCGGATCTTGCCCATCATATTATCAGAGGAGAAAAGGGAGAAATTCTCCACAATGTTAATCTTTTCACACAAAAAAACCCATCACGGGTGTGATTCACAATAAGTATTGCTTTCATGCAACAATTATCAACAGAAACAATTTGTTCGATTTAATTCAAAACATTTTATAAGTAGGATATAGAAATAGCGGAGAAATGTGACAGAAAATGTAACGTTAATGGAAAGTGTTCGTTACCTTTGCTAGCAAGTAGTCGAAAGCGAATACTTGCAGTCAAAACATTGTTCAACTGGGAAAGTTTGCCGCTAGCTAGTGTTAGGGTTGCGAAAGTTCAACTGAGATAGGAACAATAGTACACCTGAACTTGGTTAAAATAATTGTTTAATTCAAAAGTTAATAAATGGCAAATACAATTTCCGTATATACGGGTTCAATGTTTCATCACGCAGGATAAGACAGAGAACTGATTTGTTTCTGACAAAAATATTATATTATACTCGTGACAGAGGTTAGTTCCCACTTCCGATCCGGCCTGTCAGAGTAGAGACTGGGCGTGGTTTAGACTCACCCAGCCTATCGTTGATGTTGCCGCCTAAAGCCAGTCCTGGCCCCTTAGCGCATGTGATGTCCCGACGCTGTTGCTGTGTAGATTACGCTCCTTCACCCCAAAGACTGGGGTCAGACAGTTTTATAACATTGTCTGAGATATCTGCACCTGTATACAATGGCCACTGTTCGCTCAAGGCTAACTACAGCTTCCCAGCTTCTTATCTGAGCTAACTGTTACTTCCAGCACACACACACAGACATCCAGGCGCCCAAACAGTTTGTCAATATCAAATCACATTTGTTATAGTATTCAATCACATATAATATAGTTGCTGATCACGTTTATAGTATTGGGTTATAGTGCATGACTCAGAACCTCACATATGTTTTTCGTGTGTATAGTTTATCTGTTATTGTCTGGTCAGCAGTCTCCTGATTCACCCCCCTCCTGTGTCTCTCTAAGATTAGCACAGTCTCGGCCACACAGTACAGCGCCCACACTACTGATACTTTGTAGCATACACACACATATTTCATACAGTACAGCGCTCTCTCTAACACACACACATTTCAGGCTGATATTCATGGTTAGACAGAGCACTGGTAAGAGTAGAGACTAATGGAAAATGCAGGTTCACAAGAGTCAGCAATTCAAACTTTAATGCATAAGAAGCCCTACTTGCTTATAGTTAGTTAAGCATGTCAAAAAACCTTATAAAAACCCCACAATAGCCATGAACAAACGTGTCTTGTTCAGTCCATGTGTTCACACATGAAACACGTCAGTTGACTGATTATTAAGATTGCATGCGCTTCATTCCTCCAGCAGTAGCTAACTTCCAAATCGAAGGTTACATATGTAACCACGGTTATGTGAGCTATATGGATCACTCCAATATATTGGTATCACTCCGCATCGGCGGGATACATCCGAGGTGAGGATTTACAGATTTACTCCCGCGTACACCTGTGTCACGGCTGGGGTCTGCCCCTATATATAGACCCCATGGCCGTGACACGTTCTCTACATCATTTTTGAGGCGCTTCTAGCACTAGAGGATTGGAGTGATCCATATAGCTCACATAACCGTTGTTACATATGTAACCTTTTATGTTTCACTATATTGGATCATTCCAATATATTGGTATACCCGTATCAGATTTAGTCAGTGCAGTGCTTGCCAGCGGCGAAGTCCCAGCGCAGGACCGAGAAGCAGAGGCCTTCAATGTGGAAGAGGGGTCCCGGCACAGTTCCCGGAAGGGGAGGCGACGTCCAGTACTGCTGAAACAACCGCAGAGGGAGGTGCCACATTTACCCGATAGTACCTAGCAAAGAGGAAGCCCAGCTGGCCGCAACACAGGTATCAGCGAGGGGCAGTCCTCTCAGTAGAGCCCAGGATGCAGCCATACCTCGTGTTGAATGTGCCAACACAGATCCTAGCACTGGCCTCCCAGCCAGGTGGTATGCTGTCGTAATCATGTCCACTATCCAGTGAGATAGTGGACACGATAGCCCAGCCCCCAGGACTCTCACCATAGCAGACAAAGAGCTGGTCTGTTGTTCTCACTGACCGTGACCCCTCCACATAAGCAGCCAGTGCCCTCACAGCATGCCAGAGGGAGGCCCAGACTCCCCCACCACTGCCGGGGGGGTCCCTAAGCAGACAGGATAAAAGGGATGTCCACATGCCTGTCTGACCAAAACCTTCAGGAGGAATGAAGAGTGGAGAGGTATACTCCTCCCCCCGGGTCCATCTGTTATGCGGAGTGGCACATGGGAACCCAAGAGCGGACTTACACGAGGAAACAGAGATGAATGAACCAAGGTATTTATTGTAACACAGGGAGATATGGAGTGCAGATCCAGGGAAGCTTGGATGAGTTGTAGGAAACCAAATGTGGGGCAGGCTTGCTCTCATGAGGGTTGAGTCAAGTTCCATGCCAATGAAGGCCACCATCTGGGTGGGCATCAGACAATGACTCTAGTCGTTTACAGTAATGCCCAGCCCGCCGATGTGGGCCTGCGTCCTGGTCAGGGCACAAATCAGCCAATCATCCAGGTAATTGAGGATCAACAACCCTCGGGATGTGATGTGCCAGGACAGCGTCCATGCACTTTGTGAAAGTGCGGGGTGCCAAGGAGAGGCCGAAGGGAAGAACCATGAATTCGTAAGCCCGCCCTTCGAAAGCGAATCGGAGGTACTGCCAATGAGCAGGAACATGGAAGTACGCATCCCTCAGATCCAGCGTCAAAAACCACTGGTCCCTGGACACGGCCTGCAACACGCGGGCATGGGATAGCATATGGAACCTCAGTACCTTCAAGTACCCATTGAGGTTGCGGAGGTCCAGAATCGGTAGAAGCCACCTAGCTGTTCTGATGTCTCCAGGTGTGAGGAGATCTCCAGCCGCAGGGTTTTCTCAGTGGGTCGGCCACCGTGGTGACATAAAGGCCCCTGAAGGATGAGGGCCAACACCGGAATTGGAGTCGGTACCCTTCGAACACCCATGGGGACTCCACACACTTCTCCCACTTTGCCCTTTGAGACCAGGAGAAGCGGCCGGGGAAGGGTGTATCAGGGGTCCTGCCTCTGTCACCCCGAGCGCCTGGGTCCCCCAGGCACATCCCTATGGCGGTGACGATTGACAGGTTGTTGCGCCACCGCAAGCTGTGCCTCTCCCCACTGTCGTTCCTCAGCACGAGGCGAAGGGGCAGGAGAGGGACCCCACCGTCGTTCGGGTGCAGATGGGTGGCAACGGTCCGTCTGCCTTGGACCCGTGGCCTGAGGCAGCATGAACCGTCTCAGGGTCTCCCGGTCCCTACGAACCTTATCGGTCTGCTCCAGAATGTCATTAACCCCTGGGCAAAATGTTAGCCCTGGGGTGATGGGGAGTGTGGCACATGTGTTCCGGAGAGCAGCTGGCAGACAGGATTGGGCCAGCCAGAGATGGTGCCAGGAGGTAACCACCTGCACCATGGCCCATCCATTGGAGTGGGCCACATCCCTCTGTAGCAGGGAATGCAGGCGAGACACCTCCATCGCTTGCCGGAGGACCTCCTCTGTGCCCCCCTGCAGCCAGGGCAACAAAGTCTGCAGGTAGGCCTGCAGCAGCATGGCTGCGTTGGTACCGCGGCCAAGAGAGCAGGGGGACCCATATGTGGCCGCATCAAGTCCGCATCAAAGACTCTGGGGGGGTCCTGGCTTCAGTCGCGGGTTCCGCCCTATAATCTACAGGACCATGGCCCCTATTATGGTGTCCATGGTCGGGTACTCCCGGAGGCCGAGTGACTCTGCGCCCGCAACATAACTTTATGGTCCAGTCTCTGCTGTAAGTCGGAAGCGCCGCCTCGAAGAGGACCAGCTCTCCTACAAAGCTTTGCGGAATGCAGCAGGGATGGGGCAAGCTGGAGAGTCATCACTGTCCACCAGTTTGATGTCCAGTGCAGTGGCTACCCGAGTGAGTAGGCCGCTCATAGCCTCAAACCGCTGAAGCCCCACTGCCGGCTTCTGATGGCCTGTCAGCCTGGTAGCCCCGCTCATGGTGCTGAACAGTGCCAGCATCATCCCCCAGGAACAACATATCACTGGCCAACAGGGAACAGCTGTCGTCGCCATCGAAGCTATCAACCTTCTGACGCAGGGCATGCACACTCCGTTCAAGATGGTCCCAGTGGACCGACTCCTGCCCCCGTCCAGGACTGTCAGCAGATGGGCTCTGCCTGTGGTGGCTCCGACCACACTTCCTGGGAGGAGTACTGGACCCAGTAGATGGACTAAAAGCTCCCTGGCGCACCACTCCTGAGGGAGGGAGCTTGTCCCCAGCATGACCCAGAGCCTAGCCGACCCACTCGCGCATGGCCTCCAATCGTGCCAGGTGCAGGCGTTCTGAGAACACCACACAAAACAGGCATCCAGTAGGGCGCTCCACGCCCTCTCCGCGTGACTCAAACCCAGGTAATGTATACACTAGGTATGCGGAGTTCCAGGGGGGATGCCACCATCACACCTGTCACAAAGGGAAGCCATAAACTTAGCCAAGCCAGCAAGGCCACGGAGCAGGGGTTCAAAACCCTGGGAGAGTTTCTGTCGTGACCCACTTGGAAAGAATAGGAACCCGGTGAGGGATAAATTACCCAGTATCTCTGGAAAAAAAACAGGAAAGACTTGTGTGGATAAACAGGCAGACAAAAACCAGCAACCAGGTAATGGATTTGATTCATGGGTTTTCTTACGCCAACTGCAATATTACCTAGCCGGTTTAATATCCAAGTAGAAAACAAAACAGCACCATATGATGGAGTAACTCCGTTAAGGAACTCCAAAGTTAATGTCTCAACGTAGTGGAAGCCCACCGCAATACTCTTACATTCTGCAGGGGAAAGAAAAAAAACCTGTAGGGTAATTAGCAGAGAACCCGCGCTAGACGCGGGGCATGTTAAAGCAATTCACAACACACACAGAACAAGCCAGTCTGCAAGTTGTGTAAGGAAAATACAGTTTGTGACAGCAAGAGCCACCATGGATGCACACAGAGTCGTAGTGTAACGCTAACGAAACTCAAGCACGACAAACCACGGGCAGAAGATACAGATCAACCGAGTGGCGCACTCAAGAGGAGGGGCTGGCCAGCTGGCAAACAGCCAGTGAGTATACTTCCACGCAAGCTAATACGCTTAACAGTGACTTACCAAGCGAACTTCAGAAAGTTTGTACCTCACACCATACGGATGTCCTCCGAGAAAATTAAAGAGAACGTATGTCGCGGACATGTGGTCTATATATAGGGGCGGACCCCAACCGTGACACAGGTGTACACGGGAGTAAATCTGTAAATCCTCACCTCGGATGTATTCACCCGCCGTGGAGTGATCCAATATAGTGAAACATAACGCTTTTTCAAACATAACGCAGTTCAAACAGCACAATCCTCCTCATCACTGGGCCCTGCTGCTCGTCAGTCTGAAGGTAACTGCAACGTGTGCTGCTTAGTTGTAGTGTGAGGGGCTCCATTATTACATCAAGTGGAATGTTAAACAATGTTGATCTTTTTTTTTTTTTACTGTTTTCTTAGAGCTTTTATCTTGTCATTCGAAAGGAATAGGTTTCCAAAGTTTATAACTCGCCCACTTCCATATGTTAAGATTGCCACTGGCTGATTCTTCAGCACCTGAGTAAATTGTCAGAGGATGTCAGAGAGTTGCAATACCACAGTAAACAGGAACCTCTTAATGCAACGGACCAATGGGTCTCATGGGGACATGGTTTTGCCAGAGGACATTGTGCTTCCTCTGAAGGACAGGCTGATGCTGGAGGAGCTTGAACATCAGCTTGCTGGGAATGATGTGCTTCAGAAGAAATTGCTATGTTCACTCGGAAGCGGTAAATTGCCGTGTGCCGCTTAGGCCGCCCATTGTGACTCGCTTGTGGGCGTGCTGGCAAAGTATGGCAGCATGTTCGATTTTGCGTCAAGAATTCAGCATAGCAAGTTTGTATGAAGGTCTGGTTATTAAATGGGTAAATAGTTCAATAGTAATATGCTCTAAAACACTCTGGTGACAAACAAACGTTGCTGCTCTGTTTCCAACTGTCCACTTGGCTGGGAGAACCTAGTCAAGTAAGTAAATACATTTCGATGTATTATTAGCTAACTATCTACAATGCCGACTAACTCAAATGAGCTGCTAAATGAGCTAGCTAGTTGGCTAGCTAGCTATCTAGCCAACTTTACATCCTGTATAGATAGCTGGCAAAGTGAATTAAATATCATCAGCTGCCTAAATTGATATTAGCCAGCTATCTTGGTGTATATGTCATTTGTATGCATTTGTAGGTAGCTAGCTAACAGTCATAGAGGAAGGTAAAAGGATAATGTTAGCAGCCCCAACTTTCGAAGTGAGAGAGTTCGCTATTCTGGTTAGGGCAGGTACTTTTGTGTGGTTCCAGTTGCCTCCTGGAGGAATTCAGGCATGTGAAGGCTACCTGTGTCATGCATAACTTCGTGAGGATGGATGCAAGGACCAGGAGGGGATCTGCAGCTCACCAGGGGTGCCAGAGGAGAAGTCTGGTGCTCTGCAGGATGTTTCAAGGATGGGGTCCAACAACGCAGCAAGAGAGGCAATCTATGTGCGGGAGATCTTCACCTCTTACTTCTTTGAAGAGGCTGCTGTTCCCTGGCAATACCATAGACTACACTATGCACAACCAAAGGCTCTTTTAAGAGCCATTCACATTGCAATAAGAGTATTCTTCCATTTACTTAGCTTTTTCAACTGCAGTTACTCAATTCCCAGTTTCTCTCCCTTTGATTTCTACTTCACAGGTGAGGGTGCAGTTTAGGTGTGAGAGTGCAGTTAGGGTGTGATATCTATACAAAAACAAAAAATAATATTTTAAGTCACCCATATTGAAAACATTTAGAACAATTAGACACCCTATAACCCACACCTCCACACTCATGTATCAATCTGATTGATGGATTGTGTTGTGTAAGCAGACTCAGGTGTATAACTGTGGCTCCTTCCACCTTCAAAGAATAGGCAAGAGGGCCAACCATGGAGAATAGTAAAACACTTCATTATTTATATAACTAAGCTATATTGTTTGTCATGTGTACGTTCATGTTTTTCAGCATAAAGTACTCTGCAGCCACTTAGTGTGGACACCAGGTGAGGCCACAAACACAGATTCCTCTAACTACCTTATTTTCTCAATAAATTTCTCCTTCACCTCTAAGCTATATCAGCTGTGTTGGTGAACCCCTCCCGCATCTGAACTGGCTACGTATAGGGCACAACATGATCACAGGTGAGAGTTCACTTGGTCAGGTCAAGAGGAAGTATTATTAAAGCAATAATTTACATTGAAATAGAGATGCAGTAGTCCCAGAGTTAATGATCCAAGGTCAATTTTGCATTTCACCTCCTGATGATTATGATGACTGACAGTGTTAGAATAAAAAAAGAAAACAAGGCTTAAACATGCAATCTCTCACTCTCCATCTGTCTCTCGTCTGCAGGTATGTTTTGATGTGAGAGAAGATGCCAACCCCCAGTCCCGTCATCGCCACCTCACCTGCTCTTAAGATAACCTTCGGGCCGACTGGGAGCCCAATGCTGGTTGAAAGACACCACTAGAGACACTATTATGTATTTCTGATGAACTGAGAGAATATTTGGGTTGCACTGTGATTCATTAATCATATTCTGCCTTCCCTGCTCCTATGTTCATACCTCTTTCCCTTTCTGTCTTTTACACCTCTCTCACCACCACCTCTTTCTTCCTCTGTTTTTATAATGCACAACAGATGTGCATTGAAGTACAGATTGAACTTGTATTTATAATATTAGAATCATAATATTTATAATGCATGTATTTTTAACACTTGGATAATTAACTTCTTTCAATAAAGCGTTTCAAATTCTCTACCGGTGGAAATTAATTCTCATTTGGTGAAATACTATGCCTATCCTGTGTTTATCAGATCAATGCAGATGAAGGAAATTAGATATTGAGATGAACCGGTTTGAGTATTTACATGATGCATAGGAAATGTAGTGTACTATTTTCTTAATTCTATTTCTATATATATATATGAATTACAAATCAGCCTTGAACTAGTTAAATCATGTTTCTAGTCTATTGCATAGTTACAGTGTGTAAACACTGTTGAAGTGTATAATTTTAATACATACATGCAGACACAGCATCATTCAAATACTGGAATTTGATACACCTGGTAGTGGATATGACTGAAAAATAATCTCAAAGACATTATACCTGAACTGCACCTTTATTTGCCAAGGTAGAGTACATGATCTGTGAATATATTAAATGTACAGGCTACAATGTGGGGATCTCATGCATGGTGATAACTACATGTATATACGACTTGCATCCTTGGCACAAAGTTATATTATATTCTACTCAATCCATAAGCTTCATTAATGTCATTCAGACTGTTTTGAAGTTGATACAACTGGCTATGATAGCTGAGATTTATAGCTAGGTTCTGAACTAATATGTATACCATATGTTTTAGGGACCATACACAGATCGGCTAAATAGCTAGCTACACATCCATAGGCATAAAGGTATTTTTATCCTCCACTGCACAATAAGCAAGAAAATAGTTAGCCAGCTATGTTATTTCATCTATCTACATTGCATGGCAAATATCAGCAAGGCAAGCTTACAAAAATGTACATTCACTTTGCAGTAAATGCTTCAGCTAGCTATATTCTTTACATCCACTGTTTCGTAAGACAACAGCCTGGTTTGCTGGTTGTTTCAGGAGTCCCTAAAACATTAAACAACCAGATTTACAATTTCATACTCATGTCACAACACCCATAAAGCTAGCCAACTATCTGGCTAATGTTAGCTAGCATGCTAAAAAATATATATATATTTCATAGGAACCACTCGATATGATTGGTCGCCTCTGGTGATTTGCATAAAGTTGGGAAAAGTACATTTTTCACCGCCTCTCACGCCACGTTAGTACCGCCCAATGGTTAACGCCCTCTCTGCATCGGTGTTTCACCGCGCGGCGGATTATGTCAGTGTACACGGGGCATGAGAGATGGGTGATATGGAGAACTCAAAGAAGGAAGAAGTGGGAGTTTGTTTGTTTTGGCAATGTACTATCTTGTATTAGGGTGGATTGGGTTAGTTTCATTATTACGTATGTAGTTATTTATTTGTTATTTTGGGGGGGGGTTTCAAATCGTCCACTTGGTGGCGGCAATAACATTTTTGTTGATGTAGACCGCAATAAAACTCACAGAAGAAGGAGCTTTCCTGAAGCTGGACCATACCACGCCTGTCCGATAGGTGGAAATACGCACATTGTGTAATAACATTAATGTATCCAATTTTCCGGCAAAGAAGATGATGTCAACAGTCTTGTCTGAAAATATCAAATGCTAGCTCATATGGCCTATTAACGTAGCTATTTAGCTAATTAAACGGATAATTTGGTCGATAGATGAAATGTGGAGGTTGAACGCAGTCCGCCACAAGGCTGGACGTCAGGGCAGCGACTTGGAGGAGTTCAAGTTCAAGAGACGGGCACATGAAAAAGGTGAACTAGCTGAATGTTGGCTAACGTTATCCAACTAACGTTAGCTTGCTAGCCAGCTTGCCAGCTGTGATTCGACTTGACAAACTACGCTGTCAATATATTCCATCTATAACATTGCTGTATCTTATTGTGAAATGAATACAACACTTTAGAAACACTTGTTCTCCTTAAACTGATGTAATATTTATTCATAGTACCCGGAGCCGTACAAATCGTGCATGGTGGTGGAATCTCCTGGCCTCCAAGTAGTGATGTTACGTGCGCGGGCTGCGTGTTAACGTTTTCCCATGACAAACTAACCGCTCCATTGTAGTTATTACATATGCCACACTACAGTACAATATGCCACATAAGCACTGTGCAGTTACTGTTGTCATTGCTCTATGTTGATTTGCTGGGTCTCTCACTGTAGAGTTGAGACGGGCCCGGAAAGACAGCCAGCTGGTCAGCAAGAGACTCCTGCTGAATGAGGATGATGAGGAGGAGGATGGCACCATGGACACACTGGCCAGCGATCAGGTATTGGGCCCTTGTATAACAACCACTGTCAGAGATGAAGATTCTAGTCAGCAACCCAGCAGAGAAGCACCTCAACTGTTAATTGAAGGGTACTACTGAGTATAACAGAAGTTATTTTCTGGTTTTCTTTCTCTATCTAGGTGTTAGAGTTGTTCAAGATGGTTTGCCACGGCAGGGACTTAGTGAAGAAAGAGGCTGACCTAAGAGCGCTGAGGAAAGCCCTCCGTAGCCCCTCAGCCCACCTCATCCTTATCAAGTATGAACGTCTTGTTCTCTCTCTCGCTGTCTCTCTGTCTGTGTGTACATTTCTTCACATTGTATTGTGTTACAAAGTGTAATTAAAATGTATTTAACAATTTTTTTTGGTCAACAATCTACACAAAATACTCCCTAATGTCACATTTTTAAAACCTCTACAGCATTGGTGGGTCCCCCTTGGGATGGCTGAGCTAATGTAGGCTAATGCGATTAGCATAAGGTTGTAAGTAACAAGAAAATTTCCCGGGACATAGACATATCTGATATTGGCAGAAAGCTTACATTCTTGTTAATCTAACTGTACGGTCCAATTTACAGTAGCTATTACATTGAAAGAATACCATGCTATTGTTTGAGGAGAGTGCACAATTTTGAACATGAAAAGTTATTAATAAACCAATTAGGCACATTTGGGCAGTCTTGATAGAATATGTTGAATATGAAAAAAAAGGGTCCTATCCTTCAGAGGTTTTAAAGATGAATTAAAATACAATAACTATATGGCTGCCAATTCTCACGTGTTGGCCTTGAGACACGCATTTTGCCCTCTTCTCGCGGTACACCTCTTATATCTCACGTATTGAAAAGTACTGCTTTTAATTTTCTATTTTGTCCACTGTATAGTCAGCGAGTTAACTTTTCAACTGGGCTCCAAATCGTTTTGAATTTGGAGCATCTGCAATTTAACATCACGAGCTGAACCTGTACCATTGTCCTGTCTTGCCACAGCACTGTGAACCTGTCACATTATGTAAGCGATCAAGGGGATTGGATGCATGTTTTTAAGAAACGCCCCTCAAGATTAGAGCGGAGCTGAATGGAGAGAGAGAATGTTCTCCGCTGAGTTTTTATAATACTGTAAAAAGAGTAGCGCTGTTTTATGTACAGTGTTGTCAACAAGATTAGGTTGTTTTTGCTCCCGTCCCTATTGCAGAATGCAGCCTTTTGACAGCATGTACTAAAGTCGATTTAATTCACACCTGCATTAGTCCCCCTCGTTTGGTGATTGGCATTTAGGCTGTCAAATCGAAAAGGCAGCAGACAGACCTACAGTATGTTTTAGCAGGGAAATTTGGTGACCTGATTTGTAACTATGAAAATAATTTTGTCAAACGGATTGTGAACCCAAAAGTGTAAGTTTGATTCTAGAGGCGGGATAATAAATAGAAACATAATTTTGTTAGGGTGTAGGGGCAGATTTGTCATCTTGTCTTCAGGAGATTATTAGGGTAATTACTGTGCTTGTCAGAAAGAACACTACTGTTATTCCCCACGCTTCGTTTATTAATCCACTTCTTCCCAATTTTGCCAGTGTAATCACATTTTCAATCTCATATGCCTACCTTTGTTATTTCAAAATTAATTATGAGGCTATGTGTCTTTGCAGCCATTCATGGACAGTTTTGAATAAGTCATACAAATAAGCATTGGATATTAAATGCTCCAGGAATCTAAAATAATTTGACATTTTAGTATTGTGCACATGCTAGGCAACTCATAAACGCGTCATATTTTGTCTCTGTAGAGTAAGATGATGACAAGGATCTTCAGGTAGTAGGTATAAACCACCTGAATATTGATATTCATTTTATTTTCTTGAAGGTTTGGCGACGTTTTGAGAAATTAAGTGTTATAAGAAGAACATTTTCAAACACCCGGCACTTGGGAAACATAAATCAGGGGTGGCCAACCCTCCTGGAGAGCAAGCAGTATTTTATTCCCGCCCTATTTTAAAGAGAGAGTTCACCCAAATTACAAAATGTTTCTGTCCTTACCTTGAAAGCAGTCTACAGTATGGACAAGGAGACTGCAATCTATGATTTGGTTAACCGCTGCCATCAACCATTACTATTTTCTGTGCAGAGCCTTGGTGTAGTGGTAACACTGAAAACAGGTATCAATCCCTGCTTCCAACCTTCCCACTGTTTCTAGCATTTGCTTGTCTCCCTATCTAATTGAATTAGTCTGAATAAAGTGTCAAACCACGTAAAAACAAAGTAAAAACATTACTTTTCAAAGTCATTTCTACCGATCACTGCCCTTCTTTATGAGGCTTTCCAAATACTCTCTGGTCTTTGTAGTTGAATCTGTTCTTGAAATTCAATACTTGACTGAGGGACCTTATAGATGTTGTATGTATGGGAAAGAGGAAGGGTTAGTCATTCGAAAATCATGTCAACCACCAATATTTCACACAAATTGAGTCTATGTAACTTATTATGTGATTTGTTATGCCACATTCTACCCCTGAACCAATTTAGGCTTGCTTAAACAAGGGGCCTGAATACTTTTGCAGCAATTATATTTTAGTTATCATTTTTTTTCTTTTATCTTAAAAAATATGTACTTTTTCTTCCAATTTGACATTACAGAGTATTTTGTGTAGATTGTTGACAAAAAAAGACAATTATATATCATTTTAATCCCACTTTGTAACACAATAAAAAGTGAAGGAATCCAATATATATTTTTTTTACAGACGACTGTATATATCAGTATGGGCCTTTAATTTCTCATCTCTGTCTGTCCTTCCCATCTGTTCTCAGGCAGCCGAACAGTATTGCGATCCTGGTGACTAACCTCTGTGGCCCCAACCCTCAGTGTCGTCTGGAGGCTGTTCGCTGTCTCCACGAGCTGTCCCACTCCCCCCACAGCGAGGTGGACTTGTTGAGGCTCCGACAGGCCACACCCTACCTGATCACCTTCCTCTCTGGACAGAGCCCCAAGTTCACTGTCAGTCCCACAGCTCATACACAGTACCTTACAACAGCCTTATCAAACAGCCTAGTGAAGTATTACACTATATGTTTTTTCTCACTTTTGTATGTGTTGTGCGGGTGTGTTTCTTTACAGGAGCTGTGTCTCTACACTCTGGGTAACATGTGTCCAGACAGTGAGAATGTGAGAGATATGCTTCTAGCTCAGGGCATCATACCTGCTTTGAACAACTGCATCCAGGTCAGCTACAAACCCCTTGCTGTCTGTCAATCGACCAACCTGCCATTGTCTCCTTTATAACACACTCTAATCTGTTTGTGTGTGTAGATCCACAGGACTAACCTGGCAGTGGTTGAAGCAGTGGGGTTCACCCTCTCCCAGCTCATCTCAGCGAACTGCGTCACAGGGAGAATCATCCCGTAAATTAACATCATGGTTGTAGCTAAACTGAGAGAGAATATTATACTGTACTATCGAAACTTCATCAGACACCATTCGGAGACGCCGTTGGGGGATCCCTTTGTAGTCAGGGCTATGCTCTCCTGTCTGTTTGTCTGTAGGGCAGTCTTGGCGTCTGGTTTGATCCCTCACCTCCTCTCAGTGTTGACCCTTGACTCTCAGTTTGGCCTGGGACCAGTCATTGAGTGTGCCTGGTGCCTGCACTACCTGGCCTGCAGGTCAGACACTTCACCTTAGAATCAGGGTTCATCCCAAATGCCACCCTATTCCCTATATAGTGCACTACTTTTGACCAGAGCCCTATGGTCCTGGTCAAAAGTAGTGCACTTTGTAGGGAATTTGGGATGCACACTATATCACCTTAACCTGGGTGTCACCCAGGAGGACCAGCTACTGTGTCTGTTTGTGGTTGCCATGGATATGGTACTGTTATACTGGATACAATGTGGTGGCACTGTGTGATTCTTTTGTCTGTTTTTTTGCTCTCTTGTCTAAAGCAACGTGGACAATGGGGCACTGGTGGCCCAAGGTACTCTTCTACGTTGCACTTCCCTCTTGGTGACACTTGGTGGTGTTGTTGCTAAAGGAAGTATAGAGGACGGAATGGAGCTGGTGAGTAGTTGCTGAATCCAAACTCTTTTTCGAAGTTACTCCTCCAAACAATGCAAGTACATGTGTTGTAACTGTGTGGCTGATAGACACCAACTGTACCAGAATGCAAGGAAGCAATTTGATGAGATGAATAGCAATGTAGATAACCTAGGCTCTTGTCATAATCTACATCCCCGCCCTCCCTCCTCTCCAGTTGATCTGGCCCCTGCTGCGCTGTGTGGGGAACCTGCTGTTATCTGGGCCCCTGGGGGCCCTGCAGCCCCAGCTAAACGATAGCCGTCTCCTGGCTGCTCTGTGTGCTTTTCCTCAGGCCTTCCTGCAGACCCACCCAGCCCTGGCCAGAGAGAGCGTCTGGGTCCTCAACAACCTCACAGGTGAGAGAGGGAGAGAGGGAATTGACTCATGCATCTGTTTTGTGTTATAAATCTGTATAGATAACTGCTTGTCATATAAAGTGATCATATTTTCAGCAGCGGTATTACATCACTTCCTTCACACTGGAGCTCGGCCATATTGAATGCTTGTGTTATATACATATCATAAATGTCAACTCATTCAAACATGATTTAAGTAAGTCCTTTGACGGGACACATTTATGGCCAGGGAAAGTTACAGCATTACTGTAACTGGTCACGTAGTCCGGGCAGTAGCGGTGTGTGGGTAAAATCACTGGGGATGCAAGCCAGAAAAAAAGACAAAAAAATAAAGCCATATTACAACCAATGTGTTGTGATAATTGCATTATTTGCTCTATAATCAGTTCATATGCCTTGACATTGTGATGTATAGGCCTAAGGCTGAGACAATAAGACGACACAGTGGCAGAATAAATTCCCAAAAGATTTCACAAACATTTTAGTCCAATCAACGTAAGATAAATGTCATGTGGCGGTCCATGGCACTGGTTTCTCTGTCTGCGTAAGTAGAAAAAACATGTTGACTCACCCTACTTGTAGAGAAACGCCAATGCTATCTTCCTCTCGTGTTGCTGAAACAGTCTATGATATTGTCGTACAGTACAAACTTTTAGTTGTTGTCTTCGGCCACCTGGCTAAAATGCTTGCTCGCTAGCCTAACTTCAT
Source organism: Salvelinus fontinalis (assembly GCF_029448725.1). Taxonomy (NCBI): domain Eukaryota; kingdom Metazoa; phylum Chordata; class Actinopteri; order Salmoniformes; family Salmonidae; genus Salvelinus; species Salvelinus fontinalis. Next base: position 46,941,708 of record NC_074670.1, read on the forward strand.
TTTATGGGCAACAATTAGACAGCTAGTTAACATTAGCCTACTACATCTAGGTACATTTGTATTCGGGAAGTATTCAGACCCCTTGACGTTTATTTTTTATTTTTACGTTAGTCTTATTCTAAAGTTGATTAAATAGTTTTTTCCCCCTCATTAATCTACACACAATACCCAATAATGTTTTTTTAAAAATGTTTGAAAATGTACTAAATAAATAAATAAACTGAAATCACATTTATGGGGTACATTCACATTTACATATACATACAGTGGGGCAAAAAAGTATTTAGTCAGCCACCAATTGTGCAAGTTCTCCCACTTAAAAAGTTGAGAGGCCTGTAATTTTCATCATAGGTACACTTCAACTATGACAGACAAAATGAGAAAAAAGATTCCAGAAAATCACATTGTAGGATTTTTAATGAATTTATTTGCAAATTATGGTGGAAAATAAGTATTTGGTCAATAACAAAAGTATATCTCAATACTTTGTTATATACCCTTTGTTGGCAATGGCAGAGGTCAAACGTTTTCTGTAAGTCTTCACAAGGTTTTCACACACTGTTGCTGGTATTTTGGCCCATTCCTCCATGCAGATCTCCTCTAGAGCAGTGATGTTTTGGGGCTGTTGCTGGGCAACACGGACTTTCAACTCCCTCCAAAGATTTTCTATGGGGTTGAGATCTGGAGACTGGCTAGGCCACTCCAGGACCTTGAAATGCTTTTTACGAAGCCACTCCTTCGTTGCCCGGGCGGTGTGTTTGGGATCATTGTCATGCTGAAAGACCCAGCCACGTTTCATCTTCAATGCCCTTGCTGAGGGAAGGAGGTTTTCACTCAAAATCTCACGATACATGGCCCCATTCATTCTTACCTTTACACGGATCAGTCGTCCTGGTCCCTTTGCAGAAAAACAGCCCCAAAGCATGATGTTTCCACCCCCATGCTTCACAGTAGGTATGGTGTTCTTTGGATGCAACTCAGCATTCTTTGTCCTCCAAACACGACGAGTTGAGTTTTTACCACAAAGTTATATTTTGGTTTCATCTGACCATATGACATTCTCCCAATCTTCTTCTGGATCATTCAAATGCTCTCTAGGAAACTTCAGACGGGCCTAGACATGTCTGGCACTGCAGGATTTGAGTCCCTGGCGGCGTAGTGTGTTACTGATGGTAGGCTTTGTTACTTTGGTCCCAGCTCTCTGCAGGTCATTCACTAGGTCCCCCCGTGTGGTTCTGGGATTTTTGCTCACCGTTCTTGTGATAATTTTGACCCCACGGGGTGAGATCTTGCGTGGAGCCCCAGATCGAGGGAGATTATCAGTGGTCTTGTATGTCTTCCATTTCCTAATAATTGCTCCCACAGTTGATTTCTTCAAACCAAGCTGCTTACCTGTTGCAGATTCAGTCTTCCCAGCCTGGTGCAGGTCTACAATTTTGTTTCTGGTGTCCTTTGACAGCTCTTTGGTCTTGGCCATAGTGGAGTTTGGAGTGTGACTGTTTGAGGTTGTGGACAGGTGTCTTTTATACTGATAACAAGTTCAAACAGGTGCCATTAATACAGGTAACGAGTGGGGGACAGAGGAGCCTCTTAAAGAACTCTTACAGGTCTGTGAGAGCCAGAAATCTTACTTGTTTGTAGGTGACCAAATACTTATTTTCCACCATAATTTGCAAATAAATTCATAAAAAATCCTACAATGTGATTTTCTGGGGGGAAAAATTCTCATTTTGTCTGTCATAGTTGAAGTGTACCTATGATGAAAATTACAGGCCTCTCATCTTTTTAAGTGGGAGAACTTGCACAATTGGTGGCTGACTAAATACTTTTTTGCCCCACTGTACATAGCTCTGACGTACACTATCAACTGTGGGACCTTTTATATTGACAGGTGTTTGCCTTTCCAAATCATGCCCAATCTTTTGTATTTACCACAGGTGGACTCCAATCAAGTTGTAGAAACATCTCAAGGATGATGAATGGCAAAATTATGCACCTGAGCTCAATTTCGAGTCTCATAGTCAAGGGTCTGAATACTTATGTAGGGTCTGAATACTTGTTCAGCTGATAACCGGTCATGAATCTCTTTCCTTTCGTTCCCCCCCGTTCCCCCCATCAGCTGCTGCAGACTCCAGTATGTTCTGTTCTGCCCTGTTCTATCTGAATCTGGTTCCTGCTCTGATCCAGCTCCTGCCCTTCTCCCATGGCATTAACATCATGGTCAGTGCACTGATGCTTCTGTTCATAGTAGTAACATTGTTGTCAAGCCACCACTTACCTGGAAGGTGACTTACGACTTACTGTTAAAACACATTTTTAACAGTATTATTTGGCCCGTTCAACCTATAGACATCAGCAGTTTCACTCGGGTCTGGGAAAGGATGTGACATTTAGATTGAATCAAAATCTTTCTCCCCCCCCCACCCCACCAGGTGCTAAGGGTTCTGGGTAACATTGCCCATCAGGGGAGAGAGTACTGTCTCCACCTGGCCCAAGCTGGCCTGCTGCCTGCTCTCTGTGCCACACTCAAGATGGCCGACCCCGAGGTGGTGACCTTCAGTCTGGAGGTGCTGGGCCAGCTGATGGCCAGTGACCCACAGGTAGGGAAGGCTCCCAACACCCCGCCAAACTAAAGATGGCGGCTTGCCATGCAGATGTCATAGTTTGTTGTTGGCCATAAACACTGTTTAATGTGCAGTCTTGCGTTGTTTATCTGCTGTCTAATGTATGGAGAAAGTCATATCATAAATGTCATATCTGGCAGAAACAATCTAGCACAGGCAGCTAGACGATGACATTGATGAAGCGGTGCTTCTTCTCAGCTTGCAGAGGAGTTTGTGAGGCAGAGTGGGCTCCCCGTGCTGGAAGCCATCCAGTATAGCAACCAGGAGACAATCCGCCTCAGAGCAACACACCTGCTGGAACATCACCTGTCCCCACACTGCACGGTGAGGACTCTGCCCTGACACAGGCCGGGAGTGTGTACCTGGGTATACATATACACTGAATGTAGAAAACATTAAGGACAGCTTCCTAAAATTTTAATTGCACCCCCCCCCCCCTTGCCCTCAGAACAACCTCAATTCATCAGGGCATAGACTCTACAAGGTGTTGCTGGCACATGTTGACTACAATGGTTCCCACAGTTGTGTCAGGTTGGCTGAACGTCCTTTGGGTGGTGGACCATTCTTGACACACATGGGGAAACTGTTGAGCATGGAAAACCCAGTTCTTGCAGTTCTTGACACAAACCGGTGCGTCTGGTACATGCTACCATACCCCGTTCAAAGGCACTTAAGTCTTTTCTTTTGTCTTGCCCATTCACCCTCTGAAAGGCACACATGCACAATCCATGTTTCAATTGTCTCCAGGCTTAAAATATCCCCTTCATCAACACTGATTAAAGTGGATTTAACAACTGACATAAATAAGGGATCATAACTTTCTCCTGGTCATTCTATGTCATGAAAAGAGCAGGTGTCCTTAATGATTTGTATACTCAGTGTATGTGTTTTTAGGGTACAGCCATTTATTAATGCTTTGTTTTGTTGTTAAAGGTGGATACCTCTGCATCCCCGTGAGGAGCCTACAGAACGGGAGTGCCACAAAACCAAGACTTCCAAATGTTTTAAACAGGTCTACTCAGAAAACCTACTAGTACATTTCAAGTTTTTATTAAATTATGTGAAGATGCTCAAATGTAAATATGTGCTGGATATCAATAGGATGTTATTTTTTACACTGCGATAATAAAATGCCAAATTATAGCAACAGAATGGGATGTCTTTGGAGCCTCTTGTTTTCGTTCGATAACTACAGCATGTGTGCGTGTGAGTGACTCAGTAACCTCGTCCCCAAGCTAAATTGCGCATAGCGAGGAAGTATCCGGTGAACAAGGTTAGTGACTCAGCAACAGTAAACATACACACCTGTTCGCATCAATCATTAGGTTGCTAACTGTCGATTACTTCTGATAACATTTACTTTTGTTTGTGTTGTGTGTTTTCAGTGTCTTAGAGCCAGGGAGTCCGGCAGGTAGTAGTGAGACGTACTGATAGTGTCGGACTGTACCTTTCTCCGCCATCCCTATCCTACACCTCCATGGCACCTGGTACGGTAGGGAATCGTCCCTTAGTTGACACTCGCCCTGTACAGGGCTGGCAGAGGTGGAGCAGGGGTACAGCCTGGCTCCTTAGACCGCTGCCAATCAACGCCTGTCCTGGACGCCCGCAATCTCCTCCGTCTGTTTACATTGGCAAGCTTCATCCAGATTGGCTGACTTAAAGGGCAACAACAACCAGGGTTGGGCTGTTATGGCGACGTATTATCGCCACAGCGGCAGTCGCGAGTCATGACCGCAGTCAAATTCCACATCACCGCTGAGTCATGGTAACTAGTCTTCTCCAAAACTGCGCTCTGATGCCGCTGATGGTCATTAATAGCCTGCCAAACTTCCTAACAGCCAGTCGCTAATGGCCTGGTAGTCAGTGCTCTGTTTTTGAGAGCCCTGGCAATCAGAGTTTGAGTGGGGATAGGATCACCTGTTGGACAGCGAGAGCCAGCTCCTTGTAGCTGGTTGATGCAGGGCATGAAATGTGTTCCTATGAGCCCATGTTGCGCAACATTTCTATAGGCTATTCTATGCAATTGCGTGAGAAAACAGCGTTTTGATGGCCTCTATTGAAAAGAGGATCCCATCAGCTTTCTGTAGGCTAGGCCTACTATATTTATTTCTCCACTTTCCATATATTAAGCACATTGCTTCGCTTTACTACTGGAGTAGCCCACCTAGCTGGCATGAAAATGAACAGCGGGGAAAGCGTCCTCCATTCGCTATTCAAGTGCATACAGATATGTTTTTTTTCTTCCTGTTCTGACAGGTACGTGATAGTGATTCTAAATCAAAACTAATTTCACACATATTATTTAGTATATGCAAGAACGAGATTAAATTGAGAATAGTCTGATGGGTGAGAATATTCTAAGGCAAGAAACGGCATCATGTAGCCGAGCCCATAGGCCTATATGTTTTGATAAGGTTTGTATATCACAACTAAAGTGGGCAAATAACTGTAAGGGCAGCCTATAGGCCTAGTACCCCTGAGACAGGGTTGGAAAGCTCATCGCCTACAGAGTCTAGTGAAACGTGTTCTTACAAGCCCAATCATTGTTCAATCGCTCTATGGATTACATGTTGTTTTGTGGGCCATTCTAAATGAAACATTATGCCACACATACAGTGCCTTCAGACAGCATTCATAACCTTTTGACTAATTCAGTTACAGCCTGAATTCAAAATGATTAATAAAATAAAATCCTCACCCATCTACAGACAATACCCCATAATGACAAAGTGAAAACATGAAAAATTAAATATCTAATTTACATAAGTATTCACACCCCTGAATCAATACATGTTAGAATCACCTTTGGCCGTAATTACAGCTGTGAGTCATTTACATTTACATTTAAGTCATTTAGCAGACGCTCTTATCCAGAGCGACTTACAAATTGGTGCATTCACCTTATGATATCCAGTGGAACAACCACTTTACAATAGTGCATCTAACTCTTTTAAGGAGGAGGGGGGGGGTTAGAAGGATTACTTTATTCTATCCTAGGTATTCCTTAAAGAGGTGGGGTTTCAGGTGTCTCCGGAAGGTGGTGATTGACTCCGCTGACCTGGCGTCGTGAGGGAGTTTGTTCCACCATTGGGGTGCCAGAGCAGCGAACAGTTTTGACTGGGCTGAGCGGGAACTGTACTTCCTCAGAGGTAGGGAGGCGAGCAGCCCAGAGGTGGATGAACGCAGTGCCCTTGTTTGGGTGTAGGGCCTGATCAGAGCCTGAAGGTACGGAGGTGCCGTTCCCCTCACAGCTCCGTAGGCAAGCACCATGGTCTTGTAGCGGATGCGAGCTTCAACTGGAAGCCAGTGGAGAGAGCGGAGGAGCGGGGTGACGTGAGAGAACTTGGGAAAGTTGAACACCAGACGGGCTGCGGCGTTCTGGATGAGTTGTAGGGGTTTAATGGCACAGGCAGGGAGCCCAGCCAACAGCGAGTTGCAGTAATCCAGACGGGAGATGACAAGTGCCTGGATTAGGACCTGCGCCGCTTCCTGCGTGAGGCAGGGTCGTACTCTGCGAATGTTGTAGAGCATGAACCTACAGGAACGGGTCACCGCCTTGATGTTAGTTGAGAACGACAGGGTGTTGTCCAGGATCACGCCAAGGTTCTTAGCACTCTGGGAGGAGGACACAATGGAGTTGTCAACCGTGATGGCGAGATCATGGAACGGGCAGTCCTTCCCCGGGAGGAAGAGCAGCTCCGTCTTGCCGAGGTTCAGCTTGAGGTGGTGATCCGTCATCCACACTGATATGTCTGCCAGACATGCAGAGATGCGATTCACCACCTGGTTATCAGAGGGGGGAAAGGAGAAGATTAATTGTGTGTCGTCTGCATAGCAATGATAGGAGAGACCATGTGAGGATATGACAGAGCCAATTGACTTGGTGTATAGCGAGAATAGGAGAGGGCCTAGAACAGAGCCCTGGGGGACACCAGTGGTGAGAGCACGTGGTGCGGAGACAGATTCTCGCCACGCCACCTGGTAGGAGCGACCTGTCAGGTAGGACGCAATCCAAGCGTGGGCCGCGCCGGAGATGCCCAGCTCGGAGAGGGTGGAGAGGAGGATCTGATGGTTCACAGTATCAAAGGCAGCCGATAGGTCTAGAAGGATGAGAGCAGAGGAGAGAGAGTTAGCTTTAGCAGTGCGGAGCGCCTCCGTGACACAGAGAAGAGCAGTCTCAGTTGAATGACTAGTCTTGAAACCTGACTGATTTGGATCAAGAAGGTCATTCTGAGAGAGATAGCAGGAGAGCTGGACAAGGACGGCACGTTCAAGAGTTTTGGAGAGAAAAGAAAGAAGGGATACTGGTCTGTAGTTGTTGACATCGGAAGGATCGAGTGTAGGTTTTTTCAGAAGGGGTGCAACTCTCGCTCTCTTGAAGACGGAAGGGACGTAGCCAGCGGTCAAGGATGAGTTGATGAGCGAGGTGAGGTAAGGGAGAAGGTCTCCGGAAATGGTCTGGAGAAGAGAGGAGGGGATAGGGTCAAGCGGGCAGGTTGTTGGGCGGCCGGCCGTCACAAGACGCGAGATTTCATCTGGAGAGAGAGGGGAGAAAGAGGTCAAAGCACAGGGTAGGGCAGTGTGTGCAGAACCAGCGGTGTCGTTTGACTTAGCAAACGAGGATCGGATGTCGTCGACCTTCTTTTCAAAATGGTTGACGAAGTCATCAGCAGAGAGGGAGGAGGGGGGAGGAGGGGGAGGAGGATTCAGGAGGGAGGAGAAGGTGGCAAAGAGCTTCCTAGGGTTAGAGGCAGATGCTTGGAATTTAGAGTGGTAGAAATTGGCTTTAGCAGCAGAGACAGAAGAGGAGAATGTAGAGAGGAGGGAGTGAAAGGATGCCAGGTCCGCAGGGAGGCGAGTTTTCCTCCATTTCCGCTCGGCTGCCCGGAGCCCTGTTCTGTGAGCTCGCAATGAGTCGTCGAGCCACGGAGCAGGAGGGGAGGACCGAGCCGGCCTGGAGGATAGGGGACATAGAGAGTCAAAGGATGCAGAAAGGGAGGAGAGGAGGGTTGAGGAGGCAGAATCAGGAGATAGGTTGGAGAAGGTTTGAGCAGAGGGAAGAGATGATAGGATGGAAGAGGAGAGAGTAGCGGGGGAGAGAGAGCGAAGGTTGGGACGGCGCGATACCATCCGAGTAGGGGCAGTGTGGAAGTGTTGGATGAGAGCGAGAGGGAAAAGGATACAAGGTAGTGGTCGGAGACTTGGAGGGGAGTTGCAATGAGATTAGTGGAAGAACAGCATCTAGTAAAGATGAGGTCAAGCGTATTGCCTGCCTTGTGAGTAGGGGGGGAAGGTGAGAGGGTGAGGTCAAAAGAGGAGAGGAGTGGAAAGAAGGAGGCAGAGAGGAATGAGTCAAAGGTAGACGTGGGGAGGTTAAAGTCACCCAGAACTGTGAGAGGTGAGCCATCCTCAGGAAAGGAACTTATCAGGGCGTCAAGCTCATTGATGAACTCTCCAAGGGAACCTGGAGGGCGATAAATGATAAGGATGTTAAATATCTTTCTGGGTAAGTCTCTAAGAGCTTTGAACACCTGGATTGTACAATATTTGCACATAATTCCTTTTGAATATATTGCAAGCTCTGTCAAGTTTGCTTTTGATCATTGCTAGACAGCCATTTTCAAGTCTTGCCAGAGATCTTCAAGCCAATTTAAGTCAAAACTGTAACTATGCCACTCAGGAACATTCACTGTCTTCTTGGTAAGCAACTCCAGTGTATATTTGGTCTTGTGTTTTAGGTTATTGTCCTGCTGAAAGGTAAATTTGTCGCCCAGTGTCTTTTGGAAAGCAGACTGAACCAGGTTTTACTCTAGGATTTTGCCTGTGCTTAGCTCAATTCCATTTATTTTTATCCTAAAAAAAAACTCAGCAGTACTCAGTGTTGTGTTGGATTTGCCCCCAAATCATTACACTTTGTATTTTAATTTAGTGCCTTAGTGCAAACAGGATGCATATTTTGGAATATTTGAATTCTGTACAGCAAGGGTGTCAAACTCATTCCATGGAGGGCCTAGACTGCTGGTTTTCGGTTTCGCCTTTCAATTAAGCCCTAGACAACCAGGGGAAGGGAGTTCCTTACTAATTAGTGACCTTAATTCATCAATCAAGTATAAAGGAAGATCAAAAACCCGGAGACACTCAGCCCGCCGTGGAATGAGTTTGACACGTGATGTACAAACTTCCTTTTCACACTGTCGTTTACGTTAGTACTGTGGAGTAACTACAATGTTGTTGATCCATCTTCAGTTTTCTCCTATCACAGCCATTAAACTCGCTAACTGTTTTAAAGTCAACCATTGACCTCATGGTGAAATCCCTGAGCGGTTTCCTTCCTCTCCGGCAACTGAGTTAGGAAGGACGCCTGTATCTCTGTAGTGACTGGGTGTATTGATACACCATCCAAAGTGTAATTAATAACTTCACCATGCTCAAAGGGATATTCAGTGTCTTTTTTTTTACCCATCTACCAATAGGTGCCCTTTGCGAGGCATTAGGAAACATCTCTGGTCTTTGCGGTTGAATCTGTGTTTGAAATTCACTGCTCGACTGAGGGACCTTACAGATAATTTCATGTTTGGGGTGCAGAGATGAAGTAGTCATTATAAAATCACGTTAAACACTATTATTGCACATTTATCCATGCAACTTATGTGACTTGTAAAGCACATTTTTACTCCTGAAGTTATTTAGGCATCATAACAAAGGGGTTGAATACTTATTGACTCAAGACCAGTGGAGGCTTCTGAGGGCAGAACAGCTCATAATAATGTCCGGATACGGGGAAAATGGAAGGCTTCAAACAGCTGGAAACCATGTGATTGATGTATTTGATACCATTCCACTGGTTGCGCTCCAGTCATTACCACATGCCCATTCTCTCCAATTAAGGTGCCACCAACCTCCTGTGCTCAAGACATTTCAGCTTCTCATTTGTAAACATTTCTATAAACATAATTTCACTTTGACATTCTGGAGTATTGTGTGTAGGCCACGAACACGATCTTAATCGAATTCATTTTAAATTCAGGCTATAACACAACAAAATGTGGAAAAATTCAAGGGGTGTGAATTATTTTTGGAAGGCGCTGTATATTAGTAGGCTATATGTAAAGACCAGATTGAATTGAGAATAGTCTGATGGATGAGACTATTAAGTGCTTGTAAAATTGTGAATGAGAGGCTGATGAAGTGTGTGCAGCGGTCTAAGGCACTGCATCTCAGTACAAGAGGCTTCACTGCGGTCTCTGGTTCGAATCCAGGCTGCATCACATCCGGCTGTGATTGGGAGTCCCATATGGCGTCGGAATTGGCCCAGCGTCATCCGGGTTTGCCAGGGTAGGCCATCATTGTAAATAAGAATTTGTTCCTAACTGACTTGGCTAGTTAAATAAAGGTTCAATAAAATTACATAAGGACGACTCCGAATATGCTATTTTGTTCTTCTGAAATAGGCTACATTTTCTTCATATCATAATGTTTCTTCAGACCTGCCTTAAATAAATAATGGATTTATTGTGATAGTGTAGGCTATATTCAATGGTTTTATTAGACTTTTTTTTAATGTAAATGTTCCAAAGGTCTGCATCAGTGGCTTGTTGGCTATGCGTGGAAGCCCAGAGATGCTCGGCGTGTTTATGTTAATTAACAGTCAATTACCATGAGACCGACAGTTATTTTCATGACGTTTACCGGCTGACACAATGTCATGACCGCCACAGTCCTAACCAGGGTTGAAAAAGGGTAGCCTATAATTAATGTGTTTGGTGTACAAGTGATTTACCATTTGTTCTTTCAGAGATTATTGAATTGACTTTCTTCAATTACGGAAAGGGATTGAACGATGGAAAGTGAACTTGCCCATTTAGCAGACTACGCCAATAAGTATTTACATGTAATTGGGGATGTAACATCCGTAGCATCATTTGCATGGCAGGGTATCACAACAGAACAACAGGTTGTTATTCCTGTGATAACCAAGGTCTATGGAAGTGCCTTGGCTCTCACAATGTGTTTGTTTATAAATAACCTGTAGGTCACCATACTAATAATACTGCCACTTAGATTTATTAGGCTCACGTGGGCTTTTTACAATATATTACATAAGAAAAAAGACAGGTTTTATAACATGTTATGTTTTTACTTACTTACTTTGTACTCTTCTTCTCTGCTATCCGTCTGCTCCACTTTTCCTATTTCTGCCCCCTCCTCCTGGCCCTTTCCAGCTTGCTCCCTCCCTCCCTCCCTCTCTTACCTTACCCTCTCACTTTCTTTCTCTTTCTGTCATTTCCAGGTTGCCACTTGGTCACTACAGACACTATGGTGAGTTTAATCAGGAGAGTTGTTGCATGGACGTTGATGTGAGCTTATATCTGCAGGCTTTCAATGTTTCTATTTTAAGGAAGTGTTCTTTAGCTTCTCTGCAAAGTTTCTCCTATAATTGTGGGAACGTGGTAGTTGTTGTATGATAAAAGGTCTGCTTCTTCTTGCTCTGCATTTTTTTTTTTTTTTACATTTTAGAAAATGTTTGAATCGTTTTTGCGGTATTCAGCATGCAAATGCAATTGAGTGCAACATGAATGCGTTGAAATACAAGTTAGACATGTTTATGTTTGACAGTGATGTCTGTGAGGGAATCGCTGATAGAGTGAGGAAATGAAAGGGACTAAGACAGGGTGGCAGAGACTGAAGGACTAGGTGTAAATGAAGCGAGGCTGTAGAGAGGAATAGGGAGAGATTGGAGGGAAGGGCAGCTGCGACTGTTAATCTCGGGAACCTTTACAGTTCTGCCTGTTGTCTGTGTGTGAGAGAAAGTGTCAGAGGGTCTGTGCGTATCGTGTTAAATTTAGAGTACCAAGTTTGATTTACATAGGTTACAGTGCAAGTAATGCTGAGCGAGAGGTGGGGGCTGTGTTTTCTGCGGTGCCAATAAGTATTTATAGTTTCATTGAATGTCTTATACAGTATGTGAAACTGAAAACCTTGGCATTCTTTGACAAGATATTACTCGGAGGCAGCAAACTACTGGAGCTCTACAAGTATATGATGGTGGGAATTAAACAGAGTTATAACCCTTCAGGCGTCTAGGTCAATAGAAGAGAAAATAAAAAATAAAAATGTAAATAAACATGTCTGGTGATGGGCAAACAGAGAGAGAGAGAGGGGTGAAGGAGGAATGAGGACAAAGAGAGGGTGACGAGAGTTGAAGGAGAGAACAAGTGGACCGTGTGTATTGTTCTCACATGATTGCACACCAAACAATGCCGTCGCTGTGTAGGTGATCGTTTTGCATAACAATGCATGTGGTTTGTTTGTCTCGTATCTAATCTGAGCGCCCACACAACCTGGTATTGAAGTAGAGGGAGCCACGGAGAATTTTACAATGCACGTTTAAAGATTCTAAGATATCATTTTCTGTATAAAAAAAAAAAAGAATATGAACTTTAAACATAATTTTTTCCCCCCTCAAGGATACAACTGATTTGATTATCTTAATACCCATATAACCAGAAGAGAGAGATCTTAGTATTTAACAAAGTTTGCTGGTCGACATATCATATCAATCAATGCTTTGTTGGAATAAATGTGTGTTTAAAGTCAATACATCCATAACTTTGTGTGTATGTTAATGAATGGGTGTGTTTACTACATGGGTTTGATGTACACACACAGCTGCCAGTGGCATGTGTTTAACAGTATCAGTGGCACTCTGACATTCATGTTCCTCTCAGACAGTGTTTGGGCAGACATTCATGCTTTACATCGAGGGAAAACAGTTAATGGTGTGTTTGTAAATGGTTTATAAGTAGTTATTTGTAGATAGTTTATAAATCAGTAGTAAGCTATAATGGCTCATTATTCTGGCTCAGGATCACCATTTTGTCCTCTTTGCCCTCTTTTCTCCCTGAACATCCATCTGTTCCCTCATTTTACAATCCCTTTGACGACCCCTTCTCTTTCTCTGTCTCCTTCTCTCGACATGTATCCTCTTAACATTTATGTTATGTCTCGCCACACACCCTGTCTCCCACAGCTCTCTCTCAGCTCTCTCCCCACCACCGTTGTCCCCAGCCTCCCCTCCTCTCCAGGAGAATGTGCTACTGGGGGACCGAGGGTATGGTCCTCCAACCAGGAGGTAGCTCTGTTCCAGACCCTGCAAGAGGCTCTGAGGGAGATCGACCTGCCTGAAACACAGGACCTGCCACAGGGTGAGACCCGGGCTACGATCACCCGGCTGAAACGTACAGGATGACGCAGATAGAAATGTACCAGGCTAGAAAGACACTGGACGCTGTTTATTACAATCCCTATGACATGGGAATTGTGGCTGCTCTATGACCTTACCTTTCTATCTGCAACGCTCTGAATGTTTGAACCACCTGAGTTAAGCCCCCAGGCCAGGTGAACCTATCACAAACACTGGATCTTAACCTGCACAGAGTCACCCAGACCAAGTGAGTTTAGTACTATATGTCAATGGGCTACTAGGTGAACAGGTGTGTTTCCGTTTACTCTTACCTGGTCCAAAAACAACCCCTAGGCAAGACCCAAGCCCCTATCCCCTATCCCCTACCCATTTTTAGTGTTTGAAGAGGGGAAGGGCCAGAGGACTCTGGGGGTGTAAGAAATAAGGTTGTGGGTCCTTCAATGAGCTAAGATGACCTTCTGCCATATTTGCTGGCCCCTATATGGTTGTTTTTGGACCTAACTTTTGTACTGGCTAACATTCATTAACTACTTTCTATTACATAGTGAAGGGCTGCACTGATGCATGGGGAATTTGACCTTGCCACTAATGGCTGTTGTACTGTTTCCCTTCTCTTCTAGGTATGAGTCACTCTGAGCTGTGTGTCTGTGTTTTGGGATCCCCCCTCCCCTACCTCTCTCTGCTGTTGGAGGCAGGCCAACGGAGCCCAGGTACGCTAGCAGAACGCAGCCAGACAGGAAACACAACCGATGTGTACAAACAGGCTGTAAATCACTCCGTTATATTTATACTTTGGTACTTTATACCAACCTGTACCAGTTTGTGCTAACCTGTAGAAGCCTGACAGTAATTCAATGTAAAAGCCTATTTGGCCAGAGCAATAGTTAAAACATACACCCCTCCTTTCAAAGTATGTGCCAAAGTGTTTTCCAAGAGGTCTTCCAAGTGTTCCTTAGTGCCTCCCATAATGGTGTTCGCTTGAACAAGGCTTTCTTCACCATCTATGGACCTCCACTTTGTCTTGCCAGATCGCCAGGAAAATAAATGTTGGAATGGTAATCCTTTTATGGGATTCATTGGTGTCATTATCAAATAACATAATCACCCCTAGAGAGAGAAGGTCTGAGTCGAACAGTGATGGCTCTAATTTTAGACTGATGGCCAAAAGGTTGAGGGAAAAGATCACTAGTGCAGGTTGACATTTAATGAGATTGTTACTGCCCTTCATTATTCTATTTATACATAAATAGTCATTCTCCTTCCTGCTTTGTCTCTGTTATGACCAATAACAGACCAAAACACTTTACACTTTAGTTGACAGGCTTCTATGACTTTTGACCTTTTTCTATATTTTCATGGAAAGCTGTGACCGGTCAAGAATCTCTCTTCCCTCCCTTCCTCTCTCTCTCTCTCTTACCCCAATCCAATTTCTCTCTACCACACTTTCCCCATTACCCGCTCCTTCTGTCCCTCCCTCTTTCTCTCTCTTGTTTACCCCTTTCACACACCCCACCCCCCTCGGTCTCTCTCTACCCCACCCATTTCTCTCTTCTTCTGTCTAGGAGATGCTCTCCTGTGTCTTTCTCCGTCCTGGCTCTCTCACGCCTCCCCCTCCCTCCTGGTCCACAAGGCTGTCACCTTTGACTTGGGAGGCCGCACTTTCCTCTCCAACTTCAACCCCCCTCGCAAGGTCACCTACTTCCTGTCATGTGACCCTTGGGCTGAGGAGGAAGTGACCCGGGAGACAGACTGCCCAAGCGGAGGTTCTGGCGCACTGTGTCGATTCTGGGGGGATGTTCTGACCGCCAGGGTTCTGCTGCAAAAGGCCAAGATCCACTGCCCCCCGACGCTGGCCTTACTGTTGCCCCCAGGACAGATGGGGCTGGAGGAGGGCAGGACAGGAGGGGTGGAGGTGGTGCACCTGGAACAGGGGGTGGTGGGAGGGATGAACTCCATCCGAAACAAGGTGGACTCTTTCCTGGAGTCTGAGGATATGAAGGGATCTGAGAGTGTATGTCCTGTTTCTTAGAGGATATTTTAGTCAGCCTTTGTGTAAATGTACACACATCCTCAAGCTTTCCTTTCACTTTGTGTATAGGTGGTGCTCAGGCGCAGTGGTGGGACGTTCGTGGGCGAGGCAACCTCACCCCCTGTCTACCTGTCCAGGAACAACAGGGATGAGGTCTGGGCCAAGGTAGGTTATCTCCTGCCCCAGCTCCTCCCTGGAGAGGCAGTGCTGCTGGAGGCCTACTGCTCCCCACTGAAGCCTGGGCCGCGGGTAGAGGACCGCACCTGGGAACAGTACACCGGTGAGGGCTTTGAGTCTGGGACAGATGGGGGTAGTTTGAGGTTTAAGGACCTTATTTTCATGATTATTTGAATGTGATCCTCACATGACTTATAAAGGACTCTAGTACAATGTGATGTACTACGGCCATTACCACATCCTCTTGGTGTTATCATAGTGAAGAAGTAGTTGTTGTGTGTGTGTGTCAGACTGCAGGCCTCAGGTTCCAGACCTGTCCTTCAGACTGTGTGCCATCGTAAGTCGCTCACCTCTGGACCTGCCTCTCCTCTACAAGGTGAGCGAAAGAGAGAGAGAGAACGAGAGAGGACGAGGTAGGAGAGAGAAATGAAATGTTGACTATGTGCATCACAATTTGTATTGACCCTCAATACTGTAAACCTATAGCGTGTGTGTATATATATATATATGTATTTGTGTGTGTGTATAGATAGAGATATACGTGTAGATAGATATATATGTATATATAGATGTATGTATGTACGTGTGTATTTACAGAGCTATATATATATATATATATATATATATAGCTCTGTAAATGTCTAACTTGGGAATGTGGGACAAATTCCTGTAAAAGACCATTAACATTAACTGCAATGTTTGTTTGAAATCCATTACCTTTTCACTAACTTCTCTCTTCTTTCCCTCCCCCTCGCTCTCTATCCCTCCCTCAGTTGGTGTGTAGAGTGGGTGTGTCCGACACCCCTCTCTCTCACAGCCACTCCCTCTCTCAGTCCTTGGAGACCACCCTATTAGAGTGCGGTTTCACTGACCCTACCATGGCAACTTCTCTCCATCGCTTAGCAACGGACACCGCCCTGTCCTGCCTTCGTGTTGTCATGGAAACAGAGTCAAGCATGTCCGCGGAACTGCGTGGTGGAGCGGGCGCCCAGACCGACATGATAGGTGTGTGTGTGTGTGTGTGTGTGTGTGTGTTGACTCACTGCCAAAGCTTTCCCTCTAATGTAGCATGAAGCCGTCTGAGTTGATCTATGACTTGATATAGATTACTGCAGATTGATGTCGAAGCCTCTCTGAAAACATGGGTCTACTTATACCATCACAAGTCTCACTATCAACACTCCTATGTCTCTCTGAGCTGCTGTCTGACCCGTCTACTCCCCCTCTCTCTCTCTACCTCCATTCCACTCCCTCTCTCTCTCTACCTCCATTCCACTCCCTCTCTCTCTCTACCTCCATTCCACTCCCTCTCTCTCTACCTCCATTCCACTCCCTCTCTCTCTCTCTACCTCCATTCCACTCCCTCTCTCGCTCTCTACCTCCATTCCACTCCCTCTCTCTCTCTCTCTACCTCCATTCCACTCCCTCTCTCTCTCTCTCTACCTCCATTCCACTCCCTCTCTCTCTCTCTCTACCTCCATTCCACTCTCTCTCTCTCTACCTCCATTCCACTCCCTCTCTCTCTCTACCTCCATTCCACTCCCTCTGTCTCTCTCTACCTCCATTCCACTCCCTCTGTCTCTCTCTCTCTACCTCCATTCCACTCCCTCTGTCTCTCTCTCTCTACCTCCATTCCACTCCCTCTGTCTCTCTCTCTCTACCTCCATTCCACTCCCTCTGTCTCTCTCTCTCTACCTCCATTCCACTCCCTCTCACTCTCTACCTCCATTCCACTCCCTCTCACTCTCTACCTCCATTCCACTCCCTCTCACTCTCTACCTCCATTCCACTCCCTCTCACTCTCTACCTCCATTCCACTCACTCTCTACCTCCATTCCACTCACTCTCTACCTCCATTCCACTCCCTCTCTACCTCCATTCCACTCCCTCTCTACCTCCATTCCACTCCCTCTCTACCTCCATTCCACTCCCTCTCTACCTCCATTCCACTCACTCTCTACCTCCATTCCACTCCCTCTCTACCTCCATTCCACTCTCTCTCTACCTCCATTCCACTCTCTCTCTACCTCCATTCCACTCCCTCTGTCTCTCTCTCTACCTCCATTCCACTCCCTCTCACTCTCTACCTCCATTCCACTCCCTCTGTCTCTCTCTCTCTACCTCCATTCCTCTCTCTCTCTCTACCTCCATTCCACTCCCTCTCTCATAGGTGTAGACCTCCTCTTCACCATGGATGGTTACATCATCAGCCCTGTTGTCCTTGGCCTCCACCCCTCCCTCTGTCTCCGCTCCTCCTTCCCGGAGCAAGGGATGGGGCTGGAGGGACGTGACAGTGGGATAGAGGGGTGGAGTAGGGGCACCCTCCTCCTCACCCCCCTCCTCCGCTCCCAGTACTACCTGATGCAGGAGAAGACTGTGCTGGTGGTGGGAGCTGGAGGACACAGTAAGAAGTTCATTTGGGGAGCAGCCAAAAAGTACAAACTCAAGGTGAATGTCTACATGGGGAAGGAACTAGTGAAAGTGAATAGATTGCCGCAACAGACTTTTCAACTATTTTAGAAGTGCATTTTACTGCATTGCAAAGTCTGATTTAAATGACACATTAATGGTTACTGGTTAGCCAGTTATGCTAATGTGCTGAACTGAACTCACCAACTCCTTCCCCTCCAATCAGATCCTGCTGGTGGACTGTGACCCCACCCACTTCGCCTCCCAGTTGGTCGACCACTTCCTGCCCCTGCCAGACCTGCCCGACCACCGCCGTGACGACCAGCACTGCTCCCGCATTTGTGATTGGCTGTTGTCCTCTGGGCTCCGCCCTGATGGCTGCGTGTGTTTCTGGGATGACTGCGTGGTGCTGACGTCTCTGGTCTGTGATAGGCTGGGGCTCAGGGGGCCTCCCCCCGAGGCCATCCGCATTGCGAAGGAGAAGAGCCGCACCCACAGGCACCTCCTGGGCTTACTGAAGTCTACTGGGACTAACCTGACCAGTGTTGAGCAACCCTCCGGTCAGGCGGATGGCCTGGTTGAGTTTAGAGAAGGTGAGAGGAGAGGCAGACAGCAGAACGGTATGGTCAACGGCATGGTCAACATGGAAGGAGATAGCATGAGAGCTATGGCCGATTTTGACAGGGGGGATCTCTTCAATGAGGCAATGGGCAAACCCGACACTACCGCCCCTACCTCTTCATCCGCCTCAGCCTCCTCGTCCTTCTCACTGTCCTTCGGCACTTTCCGGCCCTCCGCTCCCCTCCTTTCTCCCTCCCCTTCTTCCTATGCTGTTCCCTGTATCCATGTGGAGAGCGCCCTGGATCTGGAGAAGGCAGCCAGTGGGGGGGAGCGAGGGCCTGGTGGGGCCAGTGTAGGGGTGGTGAGGTTCCCTGCCGTCATGAAGCTGGAGTATGGGGCCGGGGCGGTGGGCGTGAGGAAGGTGGGCTCTCTGGAGGAAAGCCTGGCACACTTTGAGAGGATTGGAGGGGACCTCCGCGAGGAGACAGACTACCCTGGCATTGGCCTGGGCTGGGGCAACGCCATGACCCTCATGGAGTACGTGGGAGGCACAGAGCACGACGTGGATGTGGTTCTGTTCGAGGGGCGACTGGAGGGCGCTTTCGTGTCCGACAATGGCCCCACCCGTGCCCCGGCTTTCACCGAGACGGCCTCCCAGATGCCCTCGGGGCTGGCGCCGGACAAGCGCGCTCAGCTGATTCGCGCGGCGCACCACGCCTGCATGGGCTGCGGCCTACAAGACGGCGTGTTCAACGTTGAGCTGAAGATGACAGAGGTGGGCCCGAGGCTCATCGAGATCAACGCCCGCATGGGCGGCTTCTACTTGCGCGACTGGATCCGCCAGCTGTACGGCGTGGACATCCTGATGGCCGCCTTCATGGTGTCCTGTGGGGTGCGTCCGTGCCTGCCCTCGGCCACAGCGCTCCCAGCCAGAGGCCACTTTGCTGGGGTGATGGTTGTGGTGTCCCAGCACCTCCAGGCCCTGAGAAGCACAGCCAGCCCTGAGCGCCTGCGAGGACTGCACCAGGACGGGGCGCTGTGGCTGAACGAGCTGGCTGAGGAGGATGAATTGATCTCTGGGGAGTACGAGGAGCCCTTCTGTAATGTCGGGGTGAGAGACGCCCACAACGCCGCCAACGCTCGCCAGCGCCTCCTCGCCCTCTGCCAGGGGCTAGGCCTGCACTGTCCTCCACGCTACGACCTGGGGTACTTCCTGTCCCACTTCAATTAGACAGGAAGTCAGGTGGGAGAAGCACCTGGGGTTTGTTCAGGAGGGTGCAATGTTTAAATCGATTCCCTATTCTGCATGACAGAGAAGCATATGTGTTTTAGTCCTGTCTAAATGTTTGTTCCTAACATTGGACCCTTCTGAATAGAACCCATGTTTAGCACGTGTATGCTTTGTGCAGGGTTTTTTTTTGTACTAGGGGCAAGGGTTAGTTTAGTTAGCTTAAAAGGTACATCACAGCAAGAAAAAACACTCATGTTATATCAAAACATATCTCACTACCTTTCAATTTTTCTCACTTAAATTTTAGGGACCATCTCAGGAATACAAGTTTCAAAAAGGTATCCTCTTCAGTGATTAGCCGAGAATAGGGTATGGGTGTCGTATCTATCTACCAGGGTTCAGGAAATGATTTAAATAAAACAATTGAAAAACGTTTTCAATAAATAGCTTCTACTTCTCATTTTATTGAGAAGTCATTAAAAAAAATAGAGGCCCTTGGTTAAATTATGGAATTGGTATGTTGGTTAACTTCCTGAATTGACAGCATTCAATTTGAATTGAACCCAACCCTGCTATCTATTATGTTGTTGTATCAGCAGTCTACTCAACTGGGTCGTTCCACAAAATGAGTGCCCTTTGATATTTTAAGCAGTGCACAAATATTGCATTTTAAAAGCCTGTCCTGTTAAATGAAGTGCCATTTTTAAAAGTCATTTCTGAAGATTCTTATTTATTTCATGTAATTAGTGATTTAATTTTAAGTAAAATACCTTGGCGACCAATATTTAGCGGCGATCCAAATGCTGATGACTACAACGCCCCTCATCACCACAATCGACTTCAGTGATGGCAGTCTCATACTAAAGTATGTAGGGAACGACAGAGCAGCGGAATATTTTAGTGTGGGTCGTCAAGCTACAAAAAAAACCCGTCCCTGATTTTAAAAGTCAACCCTGTTGCCTGAACTGATCTCTCGTTCAAGTTGGTGAAACTATAAAAAAATTTAATATATTAAACGGATGAGCTGGTTCTATTCTTTTTGGCCATTTTCTGGTGTTTTGTTGTGGGAAATTTAGCTGGTTGACCATAACATGTCAACCCTGTTACCCATAGATGAATCTAACGTAATAGGCTTAAAAGAAACACCTGAGTGGCGTTTTCTTTCTTTCTGGTCCTGGTGAGAAGAAAAAAACTGTCGGGGGAGGTCCTCTTTGGACTGTTGAACCAGTCCAGTAAATGTGGAGGGGTTACGATGTCTTGTCGCCGTGTTAACGTCGAAAAGTTAACGTCGAAAAGCAGAAGTCGCAACACAGGCCCTCTTTCCATTTCCCTTGAAAAACGGAACCGTCCATTTACCCGACCCCGCAAAGGGTGCCCATAGAGAGAGACAATTTAGAAGGGAAAAAATGTCATTTATTTTATTGTGAAGCTTGCATACAATTGCCCCTCCCTGTTGCACGCAACAAGCGTCCATTCCCCCTGTCACGGGGTGATTTATGGCTGATTTATAAGAGGAAGTTGTCAACCCTGTTCCTTTAATAGGCACTTACTATAGTCATTCTTTTGAGATGGATGTTTGTCAGTAAGTTGAACATGTGCTCTTTACGACAATCTTAAAATGGATGAAATAAGTTTTTTTGTTCACTAAGTTGCACTACTCAAAAGGCACCTGATTGGTGGAACGACCCTACTACATTTATAATCCAGCCATAGACGTTGATTAATAGCCTGCACACTGAACACATAGCAGTCCAGGGTTGGGGGGGGGTTGTTATATTACACATACTGTAGGTCAGTGTCGTTAGCTAAATAGTTATCTGAAGGAAGAGCAGAAGAAGATTTTGAGGAAGGGGGTTTGAGGAGAGCAGTGCAATAGCTGGAACAGGTGGACAGGGGTGCTGATTGCGGAACATTCTAAATCCTGGCTCAGAGGTGATGTCTGCGGGGTCGGCGCGTTTGAACTACTTGGAAAATGTGGAATTCTGGAACTCTGCCTCCCTCATTCTTAGTTAGAGGTTGTGTGAAAGTTCATGTCTAAATTAGCAAGGTTGAGGTGAAAGGTTGTTCCACCCCAAAATAAGTAACTTAAAGAGTACGGAAATGGAGATTTAATTACGCCACATACTCACACCCATTTTTCCCCGGCTTAGCCCATAAAAGCAGTGTGTTATTTTGTTATGGAAGTCATTTGAGGCAGTTTCACCATTGCAAATGCGTTGACCCCGGAACAAGACCTCGTCTTGGCAGTTAGTGTCTGTGGTGTGGCATTTGCGGTGTGGTGTCAGGTGTACTCAGTAGGCTTGATGAAACTGAGATGCCATCCCTCAGTACCCCCCCAGACAAGGGTTAAGGATTTCCTGCTTCTTCTGTTTCTGATTGTTTATGTATTTCTGAGGTAATATTTGGAAATTATATAGTAGCAGACACTTCTGACTTTTCTTCAAAAAGGAGGTGTGACAGGAAAGTTAAAGAATAAAACAACCGAGCCAGATTACATCACTAAAACCAAAACAAAAAATCCCCAAATCCAAACTTTTGTATTAACTTAATATGTAATGTGTTCATGTTGTCATGTTTTGTTAATTGCTTTATTTGTTAAGTTTCAATGCATCTGATTATGAATGTGTTATTGATATGTAACATCACAGATATGAATGTAATGTTTAGATTAACACATTGTTTTACAAATATATGCGTCATAAATAATTTCACCATATGCGAGCAATGGAGAACAAGGCCTTAAAGTTAACACAGATTTAAAGGGATTTTTCTGTTGCTTAGTTATATTGACAAACAATAACTGGTGTGGAAATTACTTTTTCTTTAACAAAGTTTTGAATCAAGATCAAGTGTTTTGATTCAGCTACTGTTCTGATTCAAATGTAAATGTACATTTCCTGTGTTATGTAAAATACAATAAACATTCAAATCAACAGACTCTTAACTTTTCGGTTTGATTTATTGACATTTTTTTCAATGATAAGGATGTATTCATTAAATATATCTGAAAGCAGAGCTTCAAAGCATCATACAAACCCCCTGAAGTCTCAAACCTGTTTTCTTTCTCTCTTTCATACTTTGTACAGATGGGTCAGTTATTTTACTAAGTGAAAAAGAGACTTGTTTTTGCTTGTTGTTTCTTTTCAATAGCCTGGCACAGGTTTGCCAAACCTGTTTTCCCCTCTTTCTCCCTCTTTCTCTCTCTTTGTAGTGCTTGTTTTGGGTCTTAGATGCAATCTAGTCCTGTTGCTAGTAGTGACTGTCGGAACTGGTTCAGTTACACCTCACAAATCACATCGGTGTTAAGCCTTAGAACAACAAACACAACCAGATCCACTTTTTTTTACTTTTTCTCTCACTCTCTCAGTTCTCCACTTCTCTCTGTCTTCCTCCCTATGGCCTTCCTTCTCCCCCTTTCTCTCTCTTTGTTGTGCTTGTTTTCAGTCTTATATGCAGTCCTGTTGCTAGTAGTGACTGTCGGAACTGCTTCCGTTCACAAATCACTTCAGTGCTGAACCTTAGTTTAACATTTGTTTGAGTTTTTCTCTCACACCCCCTCCCCCTTTCTTTCTTTTCAGGAAAAAAAATCTGAAGTAATTCAAGCCTTTAATGCACCCCCCACCCCCTCCCTCCCATTCCTTCTTCTGTTGTCCTCCCCCCTATTTTCCCATCTGTCACCTCCCACGCTGTCCCCCCTTTCTATTTCACACTTTGTTTATCTCGAAGCTGGAAAAGGGTGAATTACATTGTGTTTGATTTTTGATCCCCTCTTTCAAACTTTTCACTTTAGCTGTGTGTGTTATGATCTGAGCAGTACTACAGTAGTAGCAAGTTTTGTTTTTAGAAGTGTTTTTCTCGACTCAAAACAAGCCAGCCAAAATCAACTACACAGCTACATGTCATCAGTTTGGTCAGACTTAATACGAATATTTATCTGCTGTAATTATCTTTAACACTTTCCATTACAGCAGTAACCCTAAGTACAGGGTGAGTACAGTGTAACAATGCAGGAATAAGGGCACTGTAATGTAAAGTGAAACCCCATCTATCATTCCCCAAAGTCAGATGGGCCAACTCAAGATCAGCACCTTAGAGAATGGACATTCCCATGACGACAGGTGGGCGGAGGGAAGGATGGCCCATCTGGGGAGAGCCACAATGTCTTGGGTAAGAACCAACATGAGGCATATTAGTTATGAGACCATAATAACCACTAGTTTAATAGGAGGGGTGTTGGTGGTGGCTGATATATATAACAGAGGTACTCATGATGACAAAGTAAAAATGTCACTGTATTGATCTGTTCATGGTGTGCATGTAAACATGACCCTAACATAAATGTACCAAAACAGATCAATCTAGTGGTAATGGGCTACTTCTCTGCTTTCTAGTTGTGGCAGTAGTCAATTGTTAATGTCTCACAAAAACAGGGAGCAAAGAGACAACACATTTACAGTATAATTCAGAGATACTTTTCATTCATGTTTGCTCTTACGTATTCAAATCAAATGTATTTGTAAAGCCCTTCTTACATCAGCTGATATCTCAAATGCTGTACAGAAACCCAGCCTAAAACCCAAACAGCAAGCAATGCAGGTGTAGATGCACGGTGGCTAGGAAAAAATCCCTAGAAAGGCCAGAACCTAGGAAGAAACCTAGAGGAACCAGGCTATGGGAGGTGGCCAGTCCTCTTCTGGCTGTGCCAGGTGGAGATTATAACAGAACATGGCCAAGAGGTTCAAATGTTCATGGATGACCAGCATGGTCAAATAATAATAATCACAGTAGTTGTCGAGGGTGCAACAGGTCAGCACCTCAGGAGTAAATGTCAGTTGACTTTTCATAGCCGATCATTCAGAGTACCTCTACCGCTCCTGCTGTCTCTAGAGAGTTGAAAACAGCAGGTCTGGGACAGGTAGCACATCCGGTGAACAAGTCAGGGTTCCATTGCTGCAGGCAGAACAGTTGAAACTGGAGCAGCAGCACGGCCAGGTGGACTGGGGACTGCAAGGAGTCATCAGACTAGGTAGTCCTGAGGCATGGTCCTAGGGCTCAGGTCCTCCAAGAGAGAAGGAAAGAAAGCAAGGAAGAGAGAGAGCATACTTAAATTCACACAGGACACCGGATAAGACAGGAGAAATACTCCAGATATAACAGACTGACCCTAGACCCCCAGCACATAAACTACTGCAGCATAAATACTGGAGGCTGAGACGAGGGGTCGGGAGACACTGTGGCCGAGTATAGCCTACAAGCCGAGTATAGCCTACAAAGATCTCCGCCACGGCACAACCCAAGGGGGGCGGCAACCCGGACAGGAATATCACGTCAGTGACTCAACCCACTCAAGTGACGCACCCCTCCTAGGGATGGCATGGAAGAGCACCAGTAAGCCAGTGACTCGACCCCTGTAATAGGGTTAGAGGCAGAGAATCCCAGTGGAGAGATGGGAATCGGCCAGGCAGAGACAGCAAGGGCGGTTTGTTGCTCCAGAGCCTTTCCGTTCACCTTCACACTCCTGGGCCAGACTACACTCAATCATAGGACCTACTGAAGAGACGAGTCTTCAATAAAGACTTAAAGGTTGAGACCGAGTCTGCATCTCTCACATGGGTAGGCAGACCATTCCATAAAAAATTGAGCTCTATAGGAGAAAGCCCTTCCTCCAGCTGTTTGCTATGAAATTCTAGAGACAGTAAGGAGGCCTGCGTCTTGTGACCGTAGCGTACGTGTAGGTATGTACGGCAGGACCAAATCGGAAAGATAGGTAGGAGCAAGCCCATGTAGCTTTGTAGGTTAGCAGTAAAACCTTGAAATCAGCCCTTGCCTTAACAGGAAGCCAGTGTAGAGAGGGTAGCACTGGAGTAATATGATCAATTTTTTGGGTTCTAGTCAAGATCCTAGCAGCCGTGTTTAGCACTAACTGAACTTTATTTAGTGCTTTATCCGGGTAGCCGGAAAGTAGAGCATTGCAGTAGTCTAACCTAGAAGTGACAAAAGCACGGATACATTTTTCTGCATCATTTTTGGACAGAAAGTTTCTTGATTTTTTTCGTCAAAATAGAGATCAGGGTCCAGAGTAACGCCGAGGTCCTTCACAGTTTTTTTTTAGACGACTGTACAACCATCAAGATTAATTGTCAGATTCAACAGAAAATCTCTTTTATTTCTTGGGACCTAGAACAAGCATCTCTGTTTAGTCCGAGTTTAAAAGTAGAACGTTTGCAGCCATCCACTTCCTTATGTCTGAAACACATGCTTCCAGCGAGGGCAATTTTGGGGCTTCACCGTGTTTCATCGAAATGTACAGCTGTGTGTCATTCGCATAGCAGTGAAAGTTAACATTATGTTTTCGAATGACATCACCAAGAGGTCAAATATATAGTAAAAACAATAGTGGTCCTAAAACGGAACCTTGAGTAACACCGAAATTTACAGTTGATTTGTCAGAGGACAAACCATTCACAGAGACAAACTGATATCTTTCCGACAGATAAGATCTAAACCAGGCCAGAACTTGTCCATGTAGACCAATTTGGGTTTCCAATCGCTCCAAAAGAATGTGGTGATTGATGGTATCAAAGGCAGCACTAAGGTCTAGGAGCACGAAGACAGATGCAGATTCTCGGTCTGACGCCATTAAAAGGTAATTTACCACCTTCACAAGTGCAGTCTCAGTGCTATGATGGGGTCTAAAACCAGACTGAAGCATTTCGTATACATTGTTTGTCTTCAGCAAGGCAGTGAGTTGCTGCGCAACAGCCTTTTCTAATGTTTTGAGAGGAATGGGAGATTCGATATAGGCCGATTTTTTTTTAATTTTTTTAATTTTGGGGTCAAGGTTTGGCTTTTTCAAGAGAGGCTTTATTACTACCACTTTTAGTGAGATTGGTACACATCCGGTGGATAGAGAGCCATTTATTATGTTCAACATAGGAGGGCCAAGCACAGGAAGCAGCTCTTTCAATAGTTTATTTGGAATAGGGTCCAATATGCAGCTTGAAGGTTTAGAGGTCATGATTATTTTCATCATTGTGTCAAGAGATATAGTACTAAAACACTTGAGTTGTCTCCCTTGATCCTAGGTCCTGGCAGAGTTGTGCAGACTCAGGACAACTGAGCTTTGGAGGAATACGCATATTTAAAGAGGAGTCTATAATTTGCTTTCTAATGATCATGATCTTTTCCTCAAAGGAGTTAATGAATTTATCACTGCTGAAGTGAAAGCTATCCTCTCTTGGGAAAGCTGCTTTTTAGTTAGCTTTGCTACAGTATCAAAAATAAATGTTGGATTGTTCTTATTTTCCTCAATTAAGTTGGAAAAATAGGATGATCGAGCAGCAGTGAGGGCTCTTCGATACTGCACGGTACTGTCTTTCCAAGCTAGTCGGAAGACTTCCAGTCTGGTGTGGCGCCATTTCCATTCCAATTTTCTGGAAGCTTGCTTCAGAGCTCGGGTATTTTCTGTATACCAGGGAGCTAGTTTCTTATGACAAATGGGTATTGCGCAAGGTTAAATTGAGTTCCTCCATTAGGTGGTTAACAGATTTTTGTACTCTGACGTCCTTGGGTAGGCGGAGGGAGTCTGGAAGGGCATCTAGGAATCTTTGGGTTGTCCGAGAATTTATAGCACAAATTTTTATGCCCCTTGGTTGGGGTCTGAGCAGATTATTTGTTGCGATTGCGAATGTAATAAAATGGTGGTCCGATAGTCCAGGATTATGAGGAAAAATATTAAGATCCACAACATGTATTCCACAGGACAAAACTAGGTCCAGAGTATGACTGTGGCAGTGAGTAGGTCCAGAGACATGTTGGACAAAACCCACTGAGTCGATGATGGCTCCGAAAGCCTTTTGGAGTGGGTCTGTGAACTTCTCCATGTGAATATTAAAGTCACCAAAAATTTGAATATTATCTGCCATGACTACAAGGTCCGATGGGAATTCAGGGAACTTAGTGAGGAACGCTGTAAATGTCCCAGGAGGCCTGTAAACAGTAGCTATAAAAAGTGATTGAGTAAGCTCAAAAGACAAAAACGTCAGTATCATTGATTTCTAACTTAAGGGGAGGACCATCCTCATTAAATAAAATTTTTAAAACATTTTAAAAGTTAACCTTTTTAGATAAAACTATACTAAATGTCACCAAATAATTGATTAAAACACACTATTTTGCAAAGGTCTACAGTAGCCTCAACAGCACTCTGTAGGGTAGCACCATGGTTTAGCCAGAAGACAGCTAGCTTCCGTCCTCTTCTGGGTAAATTGACTTTAATACAAAACCTAGGAGGTTCATGGTTCTCACCCCCTTCCATTGACTTACACAGTAATTATGACAACTTCCAGAGGACGTCCTCCAACCTATCAGAGCTCTTGCAGCATGAACTGACATGTTGTCCATCCAATCAAAGATCAGAGGATGAATCTAGTACTGAAAGCATAAGCTAAAGCTAGCTAGCACTGCAGTGCATACAATGTGGTGAGTACTTGACTCAAAGAGAGAGAGAGACAATAGTTGAACAGTTTTGAAAAAATGTATTTCTTCCAAAATGAAGACGATGCAAAAGAGAAATAGAGAGATTTAGTAGTTTTTTTTCAGTTTCACTTAACAAGCAAATGCAGCTACAGTAGCTAGTTCAGCCTACTGGAGCACCCTGCTCAAACAGGGGGATACTATGTTAGCTAGCTGGCTATGACTATCCAACACAACACTGGAACTCTTCCAAGTCAAGGTAAGCTTCTGGTTTGACTAATTTATTGCCACCGGGACCATCTTGTGTAACTGCTTATTGACTGTATATTGTAAATGTACTGCATGATTGTAGTGTCACTGACATGTTAGTTCTATTAGCTATGCTGACTATGACCTTACTTTAGCAAATATGGTGACAACGATGTAGGTTGTGTGTTGCGGTTTGGCTTGGAAAGGTTTTTCCGTCTGGTCACATACAGCTGATGTGTTGTGCATTGAAGTCCACAAGCAAAGAGAAGAGGTGAGAGGAGAGCCAATGTGTGAAGGAATACAACGTGGCTGATATGAAAGCGAACTGTAAACTCGTGATTCATTATTCGGTTGGTAAACTTTTCTGAAACGGAAGCAAACGGATTAAAACGGGGATAAACATATCTGTGTTTACCTACTTTGTAAACTTTGATTCATAGGCTAGGTTGCAGCAACCTCATGATGGGTATAGGGAAAATGTTAGTATCATGTAGTAGCCTAAACCTATCGCTGTTACATTGAACTGGGTTAAACAGTCATCCCTCATCTTAAATGGCACTGACCACCACTGAGGGGTTCTAACAACTCTTCTCACATCCTCATTCCCTTCTGACAGGGGGCACTGATACGCTACCCATCATAACCACCGCATGGAAATGTAACGTAATTGAGCTGCAGGGCATGCTGGTTTTTGTAGTTCAGCACTTATACTCACACAGTAAGAAGATAATCATAATGTTTTGAGTAAATATGTTTTTATTCATGTAACAAATACAGCTAGTTGATTAACTAGTTGTGCAATGTCCAAAATGTGTGATTTATAAACTCAGTTTTTTTTCTACCAGTTTCTCATTGCAGGAATCCTCTCAATCTACACGGGTGTGCATCCCTCCAAGAAAATTTTATAATTACACTGGTATTAGCTATATATAAAACAACTTTAATAGCCCTCTCACCAATCGCAATGTTTCATCTCAATCTCCGTCCTTTTGCAGGTGACTGTTTTTGGCCTCCAACATAGTCTCCCTGTTGGTTGTACTGGTCTCCATTGGCTACAGAATACGGTACATTGTACATATCAGATGAGGGATGGCGCATGGAAATATATGTGAGTTCTGATCCTGTAGTTAAAATAAAGAATATATGGCAATCTGTTGTGGCGTACAGCAGGTCAGCCACCAGGGGGAGACTCGTCGAGGCCAGGTCTTGACGGGCTCTCCGGCCAGGACTAATTGGGTCTGATAGGGGATTGGTGAGTAATCAAGGGCTGATTGCTCACCAGCTGTACAACTCCCATGAAGCTGCCAGAAGGGCAGCACACAGGGGAGAGACTGGGGGAGGAAAGGACTCCCTTATAGTTGGGGACGGTACCAGAGGTAACAGGAGGGAGTTCAGTTTTTGATCCCCACAGGATACAGCAAGACCCGGAGCCCAGAAGACGGTATCCCAGAGAGGGTCTCTTGGGGGAGACCTATTCTTTTCTTTTGGACTATTATTTTAATAATCACCTTTGAAACTGAGCTAATCCTACTCTGTCCATGTCTGATCTGTGTAAACGTTTTGTCCCAACCCCCTGGTCTGCCACAAGTGGTGGAGAATGTGGACACTCTGATAACGTGGTCAGATCAGGGTTGACGTATTTTGTTTTTATATATTTTTTTATTTCACCTTTATTTAACCAGGTAGGCTAGTTGAGAACAAGTTCTCATTTGCAACTACGACCTGGCCAAGATAAAGCATAGCAGTGTGAACAGACAACAACACAGAGTTACACATGGAGTAAACAATAAACAAGTCAATAACATGGTAGAAAAAAGAGAATCTATATACAATGTGTGCAAAAGGCATGAGGTAGGCAATAAATCGAATAATTACAATTTAGCAGATTAACACTGGAGTGATAAATCATCAGATGATCATGTGCAAGAAGAGATACTGGTGTGCAAAAGAGCAGAAAAGTAAATAAATAAAAGCAGTATGGGGTTGAGGTAGGTAAATTGGGTGGGTAGTTTACAGATGGACTATGTACAGCTGCAGCGATCGGTTAGCTGCTCGGATAGCAGATTTTTAAAGTTGTTGAGGGAGATAAAAGTCTCCAACTTCAGAGATTTTTGCAATTCGTTCCAGTCGCAGGCAGCAGAGAACTGGAAGGAAAGGCGTCCAAATGAGGTTTTGGCTTTAGGGATGATCAGTGAGATACACCTGCTGGAGCGCGTGCTACGGGTGGGTGTAGCCATCGTGACCAGTGAACTGAGATAAGGCGGCACTTTACCTAGCATAGCCTTGTAGATGACCTGGAGCCAGTGGGTCTGACGACGAACATGTAGCGAGGGCCAGCCGACTAGGGCATACAGGTCGCAGTGGTGGGTCGTATAAGGTGCTTTAGTAACAAAACGGATGGCACTGTGATAAACTGCATCCAGTTTGCTGAGTAGAGTATTGGAAGCTATTTTGTAGATGACATCGCCGAAGTCGAGGATCGGTAGGATAGTCAGTTTTACTAGGGTAAGTTTGGCGGCGTGAGTGAAGGAGGCTTTGTTGCGGAATAGAAAGCCGACTCTAGATTTGATTTTGGATTGGAGATGTTTGATTTTTGATATGAGTCTGGAAGGAGAGTTTGCAGTCTAGCCAGACACCTAGGTACTTATAGATGTCCACATATTCTAGGTCGGAACCGTCCAGGGTGGTGATGCTAGTCGGGCGTGCGGGTGCAGGCAGCGAACGGTTGAAAAGCATGCATTTGGTTTTACTAGCGTTTAAGAGCAGTTGGAGGCCACGGAAGGAGTGTTGTATGGCATTGAAGCTCGTTTGGAGGTTAGATAGCACAGTGTCCAGGGAAGGGCCGGAAGTATACAGAATGGTGTCGTCTGCGTCGCCCGCAGCAAGAGCAACATCATTGATGTATACAGAGAAAAGAGTCGGCCCGAGAATTGAACCCTGTGGTACCCCCATAGAGACTACCAGAGGACCGGACAACATGCCCTCCGATTTGACACACTGAACTCTGTCTGCAAAGTAGTTGGTGAACCAGGCAAGGCAGTCATTAGAAAAACCGAGGCTATTGAGTCTGCCGATAAGAATATGGTGATTGACAGAGTCGAAAGCCTTGGCCAGGTCGATGAAGACGGCTGCACAGTAATGTCTTTTATCGATGGCGGTTATGATATCGTTTAGTACCTTGAGCGTGGCTGAGGTGCACCCGTGACCGGCTCGGAAACCGGATTGCACAGCGGAGAAGGTACGGTGGGATTCGAGATGGTCAGTGATCTGTTTGTTGACTTGGCTTTCGAAGACCTTAGCTAGGCAGGGCAGGATGGATATAGGTCTGTAACAGTTTGGGTCCAGGGTGTCTCCCCCTTTGAAGAGGGGGATGACAGCGGCAGCTTTCCAATCCTTGGGGATCTCAGATGATACAAAGGAGAGGTTGAACAGGCTGGCAATAGGGTGTGCGACAATGGCGGCGGACAATTTCAGAAATAGGGGGTCCAGATTGTCAAGCCCAGCTGATTTGTATGGGTCCAGGTTTTCCAGCTCTTTCAGAACATCTGCTATCTGGATATGGGTAAAGGAGAAGCTGGGGAGGCTTGGGCGAGTAGCAGCGGGGGGGTGGGGCTGTTGGCCAAGGTTGGAGTCGCCAGGTGGAAGGCATGGCCAGCCATTGAGAAATGTTTGTTGAAGTTTTCGATTATCACGGACTTATCAGTGGTGACCGTGTTATCTAGCCTCAGTGCAGTGGGCAGCTGGGAGGAGGTGCTCTTGTTTTCCATGGACTTTACAGTATCCCAGAACTTTTTGGAGTTAGAGCTACAGGATGCAAATTTCTGCTTGAAAAAGCTGGCCTTTGCTTTCCTGACTGACTGCGTGTATTGGTTCCTGACTTCCCTGAACAGTTGCATATCGCGGGGGCTCTTCGATGCTATTGCAGTTCGCCACAGGATGTTTTTGTGCTGGTCGAGGGCAGTCAGGTCTGGAGTGAACCAAGGGCTATATCTGTTCTTGGTTCTGCATTTTTTGAACGGAGCATGCTTGTCTAATATGGTGAGGAAGTAACTTTTAAAGAATGACCAGGCATCCTCAACTGACGGGATGAGGTCAATATCCTTCCAGGGTACCCGGGCCAGGTCGATTAGAAAGGCCTGCTCGCAGAAGTGTTTTAGGGAGCGTTTGACAGTGATGAGGGGTGGTCGTTTGACCGTGGACCCGTGGCGGATACAGGCAATGAGGCAGTGATCGCTGAGATCTTGATTGAAGACAGCAGAGGTGTATTTGGAGGGCAAGTTGGTCAGGATAATGTCTATTAGGGTGCCCATGTTTACGGATTTAGGGTTGTACCTGGTGGGTTCCTTGATGATTTGTGTGAGATTGAGGGCATCAAGCTTAGATTGTAGGACTGCCGGGGTGTTAAGCATATCCCAGTTTAGGTCACCTAACAGAACAAACTCTGAAGCTAGATGGGGAGCGATCAATTCACAGATGGTGTCCAGGGCACAGCTGGGAGCTGAGGGGGGTCGGTAGCAGGCGGCAACAGTGAGAGACTTATTTCTGGAGAGATTAATTTTTAAAATTAGAAGTTCGAACTGTTTGGGCATAGACTTGGAAAGTATGACAGAACTTTGCAGGCTATCTCTGCAGTAGATTGCAACTCCTCCCCCTTTGGCAGTTCTATCTTGACGGAAAGTGTTATAGTTGGGTATGGAAATCTCAGAGTTTTTGGTGGCCTTCCTAAGCCAGGATTCAGACACGGCAAGGACATCAGGGTTGGCAGAGTGTGCTAAAGCGGTGAGTAAGGCAAACTTAGGGAGGAGGCTTCTGATGTTGACATGCATGAGGCCAAGGCTTTTTCGATCACAGAAGTCAACAAATGAGGGTGACTGGGGACATGCAGGGCCTGGGTTTACCTCCACATCACCCGAGGAACAGAGGAGTAGTAGGATGAGGGTGCGGCTAAAGGCTATCAAAACTGGTCGCCTAGAGCGTTGGGAACAAGGAATAAAAGGAGCAGATTTATGGGCGTGGTAGAATAGATTCTGGGCATAATGTGCAGACCAGGGTATGGTGGGGCACTACCACAGCCCAAGTGATAGCGGTGGATGGACAGCTACTTCTGGGGGTGAGTGACTGGTGATACCCCCATTTCCAAACCAAGAATAACCTTTTGTATCAGGTGTCTCGCCAACAGGGGGAACTTCGAGAAGTATTGTTGCTGCCCCGACGGTACGTGGGAACCGTTCTTCAGCCAGCCCACACCTACCTGTTGGGGGCGCACCTTGGAATGGAGAAGACCCGGGAACGGATCGCCGCCCGGTTTCACTGGCCCGGGATGAGGAGGGCCGTGGAAGATTACTGTTGCAGCTGCCCGGATTGTCAAATGGTTGCCCCAAAGGCACACTTCCGAAACCCACTGGTCCCCCTACCGGTCATCGGGGTGCCCTTTGAATGCATCGCCATGGACATAGTGGGACCCCTGGTAAAAACAGCATGAGGACACCGGTACATTCTGGTAATAGTGGACTATGCCACCCGGTATCCCGAGGCCATTCCCCTACGGGCGGCGGTATCCAAGGGAATCGCCCGGGAGCTGTTCCACCTCTTTAGCCGGGTGGGCATCCCGAACGAGATCCTGACAGACCAAGGTACTGAGTTTATGTGCCGCCTAATGAAAGATGTGTGTGCTCTCCTGCAGATCAAGCAGATCCGGACCTCCGTCTTCCACCCAGACGGATGGGCTCGTCGAGAGTTTCAATAAAATGCTCAAACAAATGCTGTGGAAGGTCATTGAGCAGGACGGGAAGAACTGGGACCAGCTACTAGCTACTACTAATGTTCTCAATCCGAGAAGTACCCCAGTCCTCCACTGGGTTTTCCCCTTTCGAACTCCTCTACGGGAGGAGGCCACGAGGCCTACTGGACCTCGCCAAGGAGGTGTGGGAAGCCCAACAGCACCCCTTACGCAGCATGGTAGAGCACGTGGAAACGATGAGGGAGCGGATGACAGCCATATGGCCAGTCGTGAGGGAACATGTGGAGAAGGCCCAACGCGCCCAAGCCCAGGTCTAGAATCGGGGAGCCCATCCCCGAGAATTCCAGGTGGGAGACAGGGTGCTGGTCTTAATCCCCACAGCCAAAAGTAAGTTCCTGGCAACATGGCACGGGCCATACAAGATGATCGAAAAGCTGGGACCTGTCAATTACCGCGTACGGCAGCCGGGGAGACGGAAACCCCAACAGATTTACCACGTGAACTTGTTGAAGAAGTGGCACGAGAGGACAGCCTTGGCAGTGTTATGGTCGGGACCCAGGACGCCAACGGTACCAGTGGTGGTCCCGAGCAATGAGGACCTCGACCCAGCCCAGAAGCAAGAGCTCAGGGAGTTTGTTGATCGGAACACGGCGGTGTTCTCCGAGAAGCCGGGCCGCACGACCCTCATTGAACACCACATCCGTACCCGGCCCGGGGAAATGGTACGAAAGAGGCCATATCAGATTCCGGAGGCCTGAAGGAAGGCTGTAAAACAGGAATTGGAGGCTATGCTGAGGATGGGGGTTGTTGAAGAGTCTCACAGTGCATGGTGCAGCCCCGTTGTGTTGGTGCCCAAACCCGACGGTAGACTGCACTTCTGTAATGATTTCTGGGGTGTGAACGACATAAGCTTGGTCGACGCCTACCCCATGCCGAGGATGGACAAGCTCATCGACCGATTGGGAAAGGCCCGGTACATCAGCACCCTTGACCTGACCAAAAGATATTGTCAGGTAGCGTTGGCAGCCTCCTCCCGGGGGAAGATGGCGTTTGACACCAGACGGATTGTATCAGTACCGGGTGCTCCTGTTCGGTCTCGACGGAGCCCCGCCCACATTCCAGCAACTGATGAACAAAGTACTTTGACCCCACCAGCAGTACGCAGCGGCCTATTTGGATGATATCATCATCCACAGCCAAGGTTGGGAAGACCACCTGACGCGCCTCCAGGCGGTGCTGGACGCGCTCAGACAAGCCGGGTTGACCGCGAACCCCAAGAAATGCAAACTATCGTTCGAGGAGGTGGAGTACCTGGGGTATTTGATCGGACGGGGGAACGTCAAGCCCCAGTAGAGGAAGGTTCACGTGGTACGTGACTGGCCCGTTCCACGCACCAAGACACAGATCAAGTCCTTCCTGGGACTGGCAGGATACTATAGACGGTTTATCCCCAACTTTGCGGCTATAGCTTCCCCCCTCACTGATCTAACCAGGGCCCGCCTCCCGAAAACAGTGAAATGAACGGATGAGACAGAAGCGGCGTTCAGCCGCCTGAAGGAAGCGCTGTGCTCCCATCCGATTCTCGTATACACCCGATTTCCAGGTGCCGATGTTGGTCCAGACAGATGCATGTGATACAGGACTAGGGGCCGTTCTGTCCCAGATACACGATGGGGAGGAGCACCCCATCATGTACATCAGCCAAAAGCTGATACCTAGAGAAAAAAAGTACTCTAATGTTGAGAAAGAGTGTCTAGCGGTGAAGTGGGCGCTAGACACAAGTATTACCTGTTAGGTACCCACGGACCATGCTCCCCTGGTCTGGATGGTCAGGGGAAAGGACACAAACGATTGGGTCACCAGATGGTTCTTGTCCCTTCAACGCTTCTCTTTTTCTGTTGTGCACAGGTCAGGGGCGAAGCATGGAAACACGGATGCCCTATCGAGAAGGGAGACATTCGTCGCACTGATGACAGTCCCCTCCCCGACAGAGCTAAAGGGGGGGAGGGGGGGGGGGGTACAGCAGGTCATCCACCAGGGGGAGACTCGTCGAGGCCTGGTGACAGACGGAGTATACATCACAAGGCGATGGCTCCATCTGCTGGACGTGCCAGGTCTCGACGGGCTCTCTGGCCAGGACTATTCTTTTCTTTTGGACTATTATTTTAATAAACACCTTTGAAACTGAGCTAATCCTACTCTGTCTGTGTCTGATCTGTGTAAACGTTTTGACCCAACCCCCTGGTCTGCCACACTGTGTAAAAACCAATCTATCAACATCACCTGCTACAGAGTTGCTCTGCTCTGGGTCAATGCTTTTCTGTTTGAGTATTCTCTCTCTCACTCTCTTACAGATTGTGAGCACAGAGATCTTGATAACTTCCTCTGTGTGTCTTGGCAGTCCTTATCCTCCTGTCCACCATGGCATGTTTTGCCCTGAAGTCCACAAACACTCAGGTAACCTAGCCTACTTTCCATTAATCTTGGTTAAACTCAGAACAAAAGTCTTGCGTCATTTACTTAGTTTGTCCGTGACTCACCTGACTCACCTAGCCTACAGGCAGGCTTTTTAGCTCTTCAACAAATATATTGTTTAGCAATAGCTTCTTTCTGTGAGTGTGTCTAACTCCATCCTCATCTTTACCTGTTTTTATTTCATTATCCAGCTAATATCATCCACCCAGCCTGATATCTCGGAAACAATTGAGCCTGGGGACAAAGGCCTACTATTCAACCTACTCCTGATAATCTTCACTTCAGCAGGCCTATAATCACTAACCAATCAAACGTGTTCATTTGGCTCGTTTGTGTATACTACTCCCCATAGTGGAGGACGTATAGTTATAGTCAGAAATTGTCCTAAATCTGATCAATGGAAATGGTCAATAATAACATATCAATTATACTGTACTGCAGCAACTGTGTGGTGTGTGAGTGTTTTTGTTTAACTATCCTTGTGGGTAGCCTCATGTTGTCGTCCCCGTGAAGAAAAATGCTATTTTAGGGTTAGAGTTAAAATTAGTGTTAGGAGTAACAGTTAGATATAAATTTAGAGTTGAGGGTTTGGGGTTAAGGAAAATAGGATTTGGGATGGGAATCAATTATTTGGTCCCCACAAGGATATCAATACCAAACTGTGTGTGTGTGCCTAATGGGGTGTTTTTAATTGCACTGTATTTGTGTAGCTTGCTTTTTTTGCACCAATTGCTTTAAAAAATAGTTTTTCACTCAATACATAGCTACTCATTTGAGTATCATGTTATTGTTTAACCCTTTGACTACCAATAATTTCTAACATTGATAAGCCACTAGCTTTAGTGGTCAACCATCAAGTCTCGAGGAGCGCTCAGCCACCGCAGGTGAGTCACACTAGCAAGTGCAAGAATTAAATTTACGTCCAATTTGAGCCTAAAATGTATATTTTAGTTCTTATTATACCTAAACACTGTACATTGACAATAATCTAGCTACTTGGCTACTTAGTCTTACAAGGCTGGAAAGTGCTTTCAGAAACTATTCATACCCCTTGACTTATTGCACATTTTGTTGCATTACAGCCTGAATTAAATGTTTTTTACCCATCTATACACAATACTCCATAATGAAAGTGAAAACCTTTTCAAAAATGTTGCTAATTTATTGCAAATGAAATACAGAAATATCTAATTTACATACGTATTCACACCCCTGAGGTACATACAGGGGGGCAAAAAGTATTTAGTCAGCCACCAATTGTGCAAGTTCTCCCACTTAAAAAGATGAGAGAGGCCTGTAATTTTCATCATAGGTACACTTCAACTATGACAGACAAAATGAGAAAAAAAATCCAGAAAATCACATTGTAGGATTTTTTATTAATTTATTTGCAAATTATGGTGGAAAATAAGTATTTTAGTTCTTACTTACTCTTACACTCATTAAAAATCCTACAATGTGATTTTCTGGATTTTTTTTCTCATTTTGTCTGTCATAGTTGAAGTGTACACAGGCCTCTCTCATCTTTTTAAGTGGGAGAACTTGCACAATTGGTGGCTGACTAAATACTTTTTTGCCCCACTGTATGTATTCACACGTTAGAATTACCTTTGGTAGTGAACACAGTTGTGAGTCTTTCTGGGTAAGTCTCTAAGCGCCTTGCACACCTGGATTGTACAATATTTGCTCATTATTCTTGTAAAAAGTATTCAAGCTCTGTCAAGCAGGCTGTTGATCATTGCTGGACAGCAATTTGTCTTGCCATATATTTTCAAGCCGTTTTAAGTGTAAACTGTAACTAGGCCACTCAGGAACATTCAAAGTCGTCCCATCTATATTTGGCCTTGTGTTTTAGGTTCTTGTCCTGCTGAAAAGTGAATTTGTCTCTTTTGGAAAGTAGACTGAAACAGGTTTTCCTCTAGGATTTTGCCTGTGCTTATTAGCTCTATTCCAATAGTTAAAAAAACATTTATTTTTAGTGTTTATCTCTTGCCGATGACAAGCATATTCAACATGATGCAGCCACCACCATGCTTGAAAATATGAAGTGGTACTCAGTGATCTGTTATGTTAGATTTGCCCCAAACATAATGCTTTAATAATGGCATAGTTAATTTCTTTGCCACATATTTGTTATTCTGTACAAGCTTCCTTCTTTTCACTCTGTCATTTCGGTTAGTATTGTGAAGTAACTCCAATGTTGTTGATCCGTGTTCAGTTTTCTCCTATCACAGCCATTAAACTCCAACCGTTTTAGTCACCATTGGCCTCATGGTAAAATCCCTGAGCGGTTTGCTTCCTCTCCGGCAACTGAGTTAGGAAGCTCCCGAGTGACGCAGCGCATCTCAGTGCTAGAGGCATCACTACAGACCCTGGTTTGATTCCAGGCTGTATCACAACCGGCTGTGATTGTGAGTCCCATAGGGCGGCGGACAATTGGCCCAGCATCATCCGAGTTAGGCCGTCATTGTAAATAAGAATTTGTTCTTAACTGACTTGCCTAGTTAAAAACAAATGTAAAGAAAGGATGACTATCTTTGTAGTGACTGGGTGTAATGATACACCATCCAAAGTGTAATTAATAACTTCACCATGCTCAAAGGGACATTCAATATCTGCTTTCTTTATATTGACCCATCTTCAAATAGGTGCCCTTCTTTGCGAGGCATTGGAAAATCTCCCTGGTCTTTGTGGTTGAATCTGTGTTTGATATTCACTCCTCGACTGAGGGACCTTACAGATAATTGTATGGGTGGGGTACAGAGATGAGGTAGTCATTTGAGAGATCTTCCATAATATTTGGAACCAAGGACTGATCAAATCAAACCACAAAAGTGGAGACAAATTTGAGCCCAATAATTGTGGGATATGCATCAACAGCAACCTTGGTAAAAATCCTCTGCATTAACAGCAGACGTGTACATTTCCTCAGTGAGATTGTATTTATCAAATTACCGTACGACAGACCACGTATTCACCCTGCACACCCTAATTAACAAAAAAAGTAAAGGTCTTCTCATGCTTCGTTGCTTTTGACGGACATTGGCGTTGTAGGATAAAATTCATGTACACAAACAAATGTGGTTAAAATTGGTAAAAAAACAGACATTTCTTTCCACAAGGCAGTGATCCAGCTTAAACCCCACCCTCTTCAACATGTACAGTACCAGTCAAAAGTTGACACCACACCATATTCAAGTTTTTTTTTTTTTTTACTACATTGTTAAATAGTGAAGAAATCATGTAGTAACCACAAATGTTCAACAAATCAAATTGTATATTCTTCAAAATAGCCACCCTTGGAATTCTCAACCAGCTTCATGAGGTAGTCACCTGGAATGCATTTGAATTAACAGGTGTGCTTTAAGTTAATTTGTGGAATTTCTTTCAGTGCATTTGAGACAATGTAGGGCTATTTCGTAAAATACCAAGTACATAAATAAAAACCCTTGAGTAGGTGTCAACTTTTGACTGTGTGTGTGTGTATATATACACACTACCGTTCAAACGTTTGGGGTCACTTAGGAAAGCACATTTTTTGTCCATCAAATTGATCAGAAAGACATTGTAGCTGGAAAGGGTTGATTTATGGAATATCTACAGAGGCCCATTAACAACCACCACTGTGTTCTAATGGCAGATTAGCTAACACAACATATCATTAAAAAGCCCTTTGGCAATTGTTAGCACAACTGAAAACTGTTGTGCTGATTAAAGAAGCAATAATACTGGCCTTCTTTAGACTAGTTGAGTATCTGGAGCATCAAAATATATGGGTTCGATTACAGGCTTAATGGCCAGAAACAAAGGACTTTCTTCTGTAACTCGTCAGTCTATTCTTGTTCTGAGAAATTGCCAAGAAACTGAAGATCTCGTACAATGCTGTGTACTACTCCCTTCACAGAACAGCACAAACTGGCTCTAACTAGAATAGAATGGGAGGCCCCGGTGCACAACTGAGCAAGAGGACAAGTACATTAGTGTCTAGCGAGGTGTCTGTTTCTCAAACAAGTCCTCAACTAGCAGCTTCATTAAATAGTACCCGCAAACACCAATCTCAACAATGAAGAGGCGACTCCAGGATGCTGGCCTTTTAGGCATAACTGCAAAGAAAGCCGTATCTCAGACTGGCCAATAAAAAGAAAAGATGGGCAGAGGAACTCTGCCTAGAAGGCCAGCATCCTGGAGTCGCCTCTTCACTGTTGATGTTGAGACTGGTGTTTTGCTGGTACTATTTAATGAAGCTACCAGTTGAGGACTTGAGGCATCTGTTTCTCATACTAGACACTAATGTACTTGTCCTCTTGCTCAGTTGTGCACCGGGGCATCCCACTTTCTATTCTGGTTAGAGCCAGTTTGCGCTGTTCTGTGAAGGGAGTAGTGTTGGCAATTTCAGGCATGGAATAACCTTCATTTCTCAGAACAAGAATAGACTGACAGGTTTCAGAAGAAAATTATTTGTTTCTGGCCATTTTGAGCCTATAATCAAACCCACAAATACTGATGATCCAGATACTCAACTAGTCTAAAGGACAGTTATCACATCTTTAAATCAGGAGAACAGTTTAGCTGTGCTAACATAATTGCAAAAGGGTTTTCTAATGATCAATTAGCCTTTTAAAATGATAAACTTGGATTAGCTAACACAACGTGCCATTGGAACACAGGAGTGGTGGTTGCTGATAACGGTTCTCTGTACGCCTATGTAGATATTCCATAAAAAATCTGCCGTTTCCAGCTACAATGGTCACTTAAAACAAATGTCTAAACTGTATTTGATCAATTTGATGTTATTTTAAATGGACTAAAACAATTGATTCTTTCAAAAACATGGACATTTCTTAGTGGCCCCAAACTTTTGAATGGTAGTGTATATATATATTATTTATTTTGGTTTTAAGTACCCACCTCATGAAAGTCACCCTTTTTAATCCAGCCAACAATTGTAGCCATTACAGTTCAACATGTAGGTTCTATACATTGTTAATGTCACATTTTCAGCAAATGGCATTATTGTTTAATGTTTTGTCCATTTAATTAATTTACAGACAACCCCCTAAATGTATTCCCCCCACACACAGCATTTGACACATTTACAACAGTTAGTTTTTAAAAAAACTTTATTTAAATAAGCAAGTCAGTTAAGAACAAATTCTTATTAACAATGACAGCCTACCCCAGCCAAACCCAAACCTGAACGATGCTGGACCAATTGTGCGCCGCCCTATGGGACTCCCAATCACAGCCGATTGTGATACAGCCTAGAATCAAACCAGGGTCTGTAGTGACACCTCAAGCACCGCTGCGCCACTCTGGAGGCCCAAGTTTATACATTTATTTAATTTACTCAATCTGTTTAGTAGTAAAATAATAACTCGTACAACTGGATTGGTCATAGAGGATTGTTGTCATTGCAGGAATGAGAAGGGACGGGACGTGTACAGGTGACATTTTCTGCATTCTGTGGTCCTTGTCTGACGTGTGTTGTCTAGTTAGTAGACGTAGTTAGCCGTGTGCAGGGACTGCATGGAGGCCTGGTCAGCGCTGCTCACCGCTGTGTACTCTCCCTTGGAGGCAAGGCCATTGCTCTGAAAATTTACATTTGTGATTCAGTAATCAAGGTATGTGGTTCCAGAATGAAGCTTTGAGAGCGAGAAAGGAGACCGCAAATGGGACACTACTTCAGGATACAAGAAAACTCCGCCATACAATAGCGTCCCAATGATATCCATGTAGCCTGCACCTCTAAGCAAGGTGTCGACCCCACCCTAGCATAGCCCCTCCATCTTACCTTGGCTCTGGAGGTGAAGGCATCCTGTGCCGCTTTCTTGTTGGCGGCCTTGCCTTTCCAGGCGGCGAGGGCGGAGGCCTGGAGTGCGCGGCCGTAGGAGAAGGAGAGCTTCCAGGGCCGGTGCAGGGCCGTCTGGTTCATGGCGTTTAGGTTCTGAGTGGCCTCTTCCTCGCTCTGGCCTCCAGACAGGAAGGTGATGCCTTAGGGGGGGTAGAATGTTTAGCAATTTGGTGATGGTTTAATTTTGGCATCACCGATCAACCAAATATACGTTTTTTTACTTCAAGATTCAAGTTTACCTTTACACCTAACCCCACCTGTTTGGGACAATTATTGTGTTGATCACATCCCACTATCTACATTACCATCACCACCTCGACAAACCCCCCAAAATAGTCTCACCAGGCACGGCGGCAGGGACAGTGCGCCTCAGGGCAGTGACGGTGGCCATGCCGACCTCCTGGGGGGTGAACTTCTTGGGGCAGGAGTGTCCGGCGGTGACCATGTTAGGCTTCAGCAGGGTGCCCTCCAAGTAGACATGGTGATCATTCAGGGCCTTGTACGTGGCAGCCAGGACCTGGTGAGGGGAGGGTTGGGTTTAGAGAGGTGTTTGGTTCAGGTTCAGTGATGCGAACTTAAATTGGGGCATGACTAAGATGAGAATGAGGTATGAGTTTAATTCCATGCTGGTAAACCAGTCCAGCACTGGCTTTGTGGAAGGGAGAGACAGAAATGTGATTCACAAGTGTTTAACTGAAGACCAACAAAGTATTTGAGAGGATAACAAGGTTATGGTCACCTTCTCAGTGACGTACTGAGTGCGCAGCAGGTCATGGTCACCGTCAGGCAGAATCTCTGGCTCCACAATGGGCACCAGGCCATTCTGAGGAGAGGACAGTTATCACATGTGGACACAGTGTGTCGACAAACCTTTGAGGAATTTCTCAGCTCATTTGTTAGTTTTGTGCGTAAAGTCAGGTAGTGTATACAGTAGCAGTGCTGTGCGTCAGACAATTTCCCCCTCTGGGACATTATATTTTATCCTACCCTAAACACTAGTTTTAAAACAAAGTTCTCATGGCATGCACACACCTGTTGGCAGATACTGGCGTATCTGGCAAGTACGTTAGCGTTCTCTGCGATGGCGAGGGCTGAGGGGCAGGCGTCTGAAATCTTGAGCACACACCTCCACTTGGCGAAGTCACAACCGTCCTTCTTGTACTGAGCACAACGGCCCGAGAGTCCATCAAGACCTGATGAGAGGTTTTTAATAATACATTGCTTCCATGGTCATGCCATCATGTCAAACTGACTAAATGTGGGCTAGGGAGATTGGAGAAGCTGGTCAAGTTTAATGTATAGCTTTAATGCATTTGTAACAGAGTTGCAAAATAAATTAAGAGCTATTCTTACCCTGTGTGGTCATCTCTCCATCTGTTCCATTCAGACCAGCTGTGCCATTGTCCACCTAGAAAATAAACGGTCAAACTATAACCCCTTTCCGAGGGTTGGGCAGTGTCCAGATTTTCATAGTGATAGCGATTGTGTACCATACCGGGGTATGCATTACCGAAAGTGCACACAAGGGGCACTATTTCCCCAAACTTTTTTTTATGGGGGGCACAATACGATTAAAAAATCTGATTTTATTGGTGAAATACACATGGTTAGCAGATGTTATTGCGAGTGTAGCGAAATGCTTGTGCTTCTAGTCCCAACAGTGAAGCAACATCTAACAATTCCACATGTTGGATTCTGAGAATATGAAATATGCTTATTCAGGTCACTGAGGGAGTGCTGAGGTTTAGAGGGTCTAGTCCAGAAGTTAATGGTTATAGGAGGAAGGTATATAGTGGGTGCAATTAAGCTTGGAATGTGTTGAGTGCAGGGAAGCGATTACATGTGGCAGGCATTGATAAGGGGAGAAAGCCATGGATCAGTGATGTGGGGTTGAGGTCACCTTTAAGGGAAAAATACAAGTTTATGGCCCGTATCACTTAGTGTCCTGCCTAGCAGTAAAGAACAATGTTTGTACAGATGTGTAGGAGACACAGCCTATGAAGAACGGTTAAATATCAGTGCTTGTGTGAAAATGTCTGTCCGATGCAGCCTTATTGACCCTATGGGAGAATAAACTTGGTTAAGCTTTCACAGTGTCCGTTTAGTTTTTTACTCTGAGAATTAGAACCTCACAACTACCTAATACACACATCTAAGTTAAGGAATGGAATAAGAATATATAAATATATGGATGAGCAATGACAGAGCGGCATAGGCAAGATGCAATAGATGGTATAAAATACAGTATATATAAACATGAG
Organism: Salvelinus fontinalis; assembly: GCF_029448725.1. NCBI lineage: Eukaryota > Metazoa > Chordata > Actinopteri > Salmoniformes > Salmonidae > Salvelinus > Salvelinus fontinalis. The sequence continues at coordinate 46,985,994 of NC_074670.1, forward strand.
ATGCAAGATGTAAACATTAAAGTGGCATTATTAAAGTGACTAGTGATCCATTTTTTAAAAAGTGGCCAATGATTTCAAGTCTGTATGTAGGCAGCAGCCTCTGTGTTAGTGATGGCTGTTTAACAGTCTGATGGCCTTGATAGAAGCAGTTTTTCAATCTCTCGGTCCCAGCTTTGATGCATCTGTGCTGATCTCGCCTTGGATGGTAGCGGAGCGAACAGTGGTGGTTATTGTCCTTGATCTTTCTGGCCTTCCTGTGACATTGGGTGCTGTAGGTGTCCTGGAGGGCAGATCGTATCACTGGGGGGAAACTTTGTGCAGACCATTCCACCCTCTGGAGAGCCTTGCTGTTGTAGGCGGTGGAGTTGTCCTACAGCCCGACAGGATGCTCTCAATTGTGCATCTGTAAAAGTTGAGGGTTTTAGGTGACAAGCCAAATTTCTTCAGCCTCCTGAGGTTGAAGAGGTGCTGTTGCGCCTTCTTCACCACACTGTGTGGGAGGACCATTTCAGTTTGTCCGTGATATATATGCCAAGGAACTTAACTTTCCACCTTCACTGCTGTCTCGTCGATGTGGATGGGGGGGGGCATCACTCTCCTGTTTCCTGAAGTCCACAATCATCTTTGTTTGTTGACGTTGAGTGCGGTTGTTTTCCTGACACCACACTCCAAGGGCCCTCACCTCCTCCCTGTAGGCTGTCTCGTGGTTGTTGGTCATCAAGCCTACTACTGTTGTCTGCAAACGTGATGATTGAGTTGGAGGTGTGCATGGCCACGCAGTCATGGGTGAACAGAGAGTACAGGAGGGGGCTGAGCACAGACCCTTGTGGGGCCCCAGTGTTGAGGATCAGCGAAGTGGAGATGTTTCCTACCTCCACCACCTGGGGGCGGAACGTCAGGAACTCCAGGAAAAAAATTGCACAGGGCGGGGTTGAAACCCAGGGTACTATGGTGTTGAATGCTGAGCTATAGTCAATGAACAGCTTTCTTAGATAGGTATTCCTCTTGTCCAGATGGGATAGGGCAGTGTGATAGCAATTGCATCGTCTGTAGACCAATTGGGGCGGTAAGCAAATTGAAGCGGGTCTAGGGTGACAGGTTAAGGTGGAGGTGATATGATCATTTAGGCAACAGGGATCTTCATCGAGGAAGGGATTGAATGTCTCGGCTGTAACCAAGAAGCTTGAGCTTGACATTTAGACACTTAACAAACAAATGCATAGCTTGAGCCCTGAGCTAAAAATAATTAATTTGACACATCATAGATTTCTTAGTTATACTTAACTTATTAATAAGTGGTGGCATAGCACACACTTTCAAAATACCCTGATATATACAGTATAGAGCCCAAGCCTACCCTTTCCCAGTAGTGTTTGATCGTTATAGTGCCATTATATTACATCACACACACAATCTTGATAAGTGAAACCAGTAGATACTCCAGTAGTGAGTTGTTGGCTGGTTGGGCATATGGTTATAATTGCCTTCACCTAACCAATCTTATCAGTAGACTATGGGAAGAGTGTGGCCGTGTCCAAATACCTATACTAGCCTACTACGTACTTAAACTGCATACTAATTTCAGCGTTTGATCTAGTACAATTCACTTCCCTGATCAAGGATTGAAGGATGGTATTGCTGGTCCTCTCACCTTGATGCCGACCACAATACCCTTGTCCTTGATGACCTGGGGGAAGAGGACACCCTTGTCAGACTTCTGATACAGTGTCTCGTGAAAAAAGATGATTCCACCAATGCAGTTGGGGTCAACTGCAGAGAACAGGAGGTCGCGGAAAGTCCGACGGTTCTCCTCAGTGTTCTCCACGTTTATCTTCTGCAGGCGGTTACTCATGGTGCCTGGATGGAGAAATTGGCAGGAAAGAACATTAGTGGCATTTCAGGGGGAAGAACAATATCTAAGAATTACAGATTCCTGTAACTTCTCAAATTAAGGCTACCTCCAACTCTTACCCTTCAGATGACAAACCCATACAGGCCACCACTACTTGCTGAGAAAATGCAACAGCCATTTCCCACTTCGCCAACACCCTCTCCACCCCACTCCTCCATGGCCAGTTTGGCCTACTCACCTGTGGACTCATCTGCTGCCAGAATGCCCTTCCCTGGAGCCACGATCCTCTGGGCTATGTCAGAGAGCTCCTTCTTCTGCACCGGAGAGAGGGATGGGAACTGGGTAGTCATCCTGTGTAGGTGAGAAAGGTCAGTTAACAGAACAAAAAGGAATTTAATAAATATAATCCAGTAACCTAAAATGAGTTATGTAGGCTAGTTTGTCCTGGTGGTGGTTCAAGTGTGGTTTATTCTCAGACACTGACAGTACCCACCACCTCTGTACAGGACCTTCACCCTCCTCCCTCAGCAACTGTCAATATTTGGCTTGTAGTTTGAACTTTAGTCTGAAAGCTGGGGTGTATTAATTATGCCGATTCTGTTGCACAAACGTTTAGTTCAGTTGGGTCTGTAAGTAAGTGGCTGGATTAAGTTTGTAGGAACCGAAGACTTCACGCCACTTTAGAGCATAGAAAAATCGATCATTTATATATGTGTAGCTTGTGACAAACACGTCGCCGACTTTTCAGATTGGAATGGCAACGTGTTTTCAACATTAAATTAAAATTTCTACAACTTTGTTTAATAATGCTTGGCGATTAACCGATATTTTTTCTTCGGTTTATTAAACAACTAAATGACCGAGTTCTGTTCCAATTACTTGAATTACAGAAAAGGCACGTTGTGAGCCCAACGTGCCTTTTCTCTAGAGAGAAATCAAATAGTTCTTGACTTGATTTCTCTCGTGAATTATGTGGGACGCTGGGCTGAAGAGAGTTTTAGTTTTCATTAGGCAAATATTCAACCTAGTTCTGCGCAGAAGAGTGGTAATTAGCTACCATAATCAGCGCCGATTTCCGGCTCGGACATACACTGATCAGAGATCTATATTGAATGACGAGATGCTCATGTCTCCGCCCTAACAATGGGAGTCGTTGTCCCAAAGGCGGGAAGACAGGTGACAAGCTTTGGCCCAAAATAACCCATAAACGCATTTTGGCAAGAGTGAAACCTCTCGCTTCAGCTCTTCCCCTCTAGACATATACTTTTACGCCTGCTACGTTCGATACAGACTGCATAGACAGCATGGGAGAGGAATGTACACAACTAAATGACAGGTTGAAAGTGTACTATATCTACTTTGAATAACTAGTAAAATGATGTTGCCATTGACAGCTCTGCAGCATAGGCAGGCTAGCTACATAGGTTGGCTAAAGACAGTAAGCCTGGGGAGCACAGATAACGTTAGATTTGTCTGGTTGGCTGCCAGACATTGCCTGAGCAGAAATTAGATAACTGAGGAATTAAAAATAGTCAAATAAAAATTAATATACACAAATTACATTTTATTTAATTTCCTATTCTATTGATGTCTACCCAACGTGGACCTGACTGAGACAATGTAATATTTTCAATGTTTTGGCAGTTAAATGTTCACTATTATTTCTGTTGTTGTCTCACGTCTGTGCTTTGTCGCATTTTTTCCAAATCCTAGCCCCCCGTCCCCACATGAGGCATTTTGCCTTTTGGCAGGCCGTCATTGTAATTAAGAATTTGTTCTTAACTGGCTTGCCTAGTTATATAAAGGTTACATAAAAACATTGGCTTTGGAATTTCCAGTAAAAGCGCAAAAATCAGTTTAATGTCATTATTTTATAATGCATTTAATGTAAAAAAAATAAAAAATAAAAAATTGTAATGAAAACAGTGATTATCCTAATAGAACTGAAAACGACCTCGAAATGCATTAAATCACTCAGCACTATCGTTTATGTACCCAACAGCTTTTACGTCGCCTTTAGTGTTTGGTATAAAATGTTTTGCAACAGAATCTGCGTAATGAATACACCCCTGAAATTACCCTCTCCCTAGGACAAATAGGTTCACAGTAAACTGGGAGACAGTCGTACCATTTAAAATATAATTTAAAAAACATTCCGGAGGACCATAAAAGTATATTTTGCCAACACATTCGCGATATCAAGATTACCCTACATAATTAACACAAATTAAGCCAGTCAGAACATAAGAGCAGGTAGAACGCGGATGTAAATGTACATTTTGTGTGGAATTTCAGACTACCTAAACGCGGACAATCACGCGCTGTCGAGTTACAGAAACCACGATTTCAATTATATACGTGTATATCTACATTTGAGATAAGCAAAAAAAAGTTATAGGCTTACACTTGCATTAAAAATGGTTAGCCTACACTGTTTTGACTAGACAGAAGAGGTATCTGACGCTTGGGTTGCAGAGTTTCGCATACTTCATCGAACCCAAAAAAATGCAAACTTCCAAAGACTTTCTTGCAACATCGGGCTGAAACATTGTAATCTACTACAATTCCATTGCAACTTTTCAGAGCATCTACTTTCAGCGCTGCTGTCCACCGGCAACCTTTTCCAACGTTTTAGGAAAATGGAAAACTTACTTTAAAAATATGACAAAGTCAACACCGACAGCTGCAGAAAATGAATAGACAAGCGGTCTCCTACTTCCAAGTAACAATTATGACTAGTTGAGAAGGCCGATTTCGGCTTACAAAGCATTATTTATTGGACGGGATGACGGAGGCGGGAGGCTGCAATTGGTCGAGAAAGTCGGACGGGGGCTTGTTAGTGTATCAATGCATCTTTTGTGGACTTTGAGTTGTATTAGAAGTTGATAGTATGACTTCCAAGATAAAAGGAACACCATGTATACTCAGCAAACCCTTTGTTATACATTACAGCACGCGTTGAGTGCATGATGAGGGTGTGTGTGTGCCTTAAAATAAATCCAGATCATATTTATTATGTTGCTTTTCAGGTTTCATACTGTCTTGTCTTTCCTGCTATTGTGTGTGTGTCTCTGTCTGTAGGCTACATCTGTCTGTACGTCAAATCAAATCGAATTGGTCGCTTACACAGTTTAACAGATGATATAGCGGGTGCAGTGAAATGCGTATGTAGCTAGCTCCTTACAAAGCAGTAAAATGTCAAACAAATAACAAAAAAGAAATCAAGAAATATCTGAACGAATCCAATAAACAACCCAAATAGCACTGTAACAGTAATTCAAACGCAATAAATGCCAGTGGTGGCTGGTGGCACTTTACATGGGGAGGAGGCTCATAGTAATGGCTGGAACGGAATTTCTCCAGATCCAGTTTCTGCTGTTTTGCCTGTGGCTATGGAACCTCCCTGACCTGTTCACCAGACGTGCTACCCTGTCGTGCTGCTGCTCTAGTTTCAACTGTCCTGCCTGCAGCTATGGAACCCTGACCTGTTAACCGGATTTGCTACCTTGTCCCGGACTTGCTGTTTATGACGCTTTCTCTCTCTACCTACCGCACCTTCTGCATCGACCTCTGAATGCTCGGCTATGAAAAGACAACTGACATTTACTCCTGAGGTGCAGACCTGTTGCACCCTTTACAACCCTGGTTATTATTATTTGAGCCTACTGGTCATCTATGAACGTTTGAACACCTGGTTTCCATCACAGGAGGTTGGTGGCACCTTAATTGGGGAGGACGAGCTTGTGGTAACGTCTGGAACGGATTTGGTGGAATGGTATCAAATACATTTAAAAAATGGAATCAAATTTTGTCACATGCACCGAATACAACATGTGCAGACCTTACAGTGAAATGCTTACTTACAAGCCCTTAACCAACAATGCTTTAAGAAGTTTGAAGGGAAAAAAAGTGTTAAGTAAAAAATAAATTAAATAAATGTTTAGGGCTGTCCTCTGACATTGCCTGGTATAGAGGTCCTGGATGGCAGGAAGCTTGGCCCCAGTGATGTACTGGGCCATGGTTTTCATGTGTTTGATACCATTCCATTCACTCCATTCCAATCATTATTATGAGCCATCCTCCCCTCACAAGATATACTAAGAAGAATATGTACAGGAGTACATATATTAGAGCGAGCTATGACAAGAATCCAGTATATAATCAAATATGCGGTGTGTGTATAAACAGTGTTAACTAAAATGCAATGTACAGTAGAATGAGCTATGTCGAGAAGGCAGTATTTAAATACACAATACAAACCCCTTGGCATCTGAGACATCTGTCTCTACGTCTAGGTTTGTCGGTTTTAGAATGGAGTTATCGTCTACAATGGATTGGTGTCGAAATTACAGAATCCCCTAAAACTCAACTAATAAGTAATTTATGTCTGCATAGGTCAGCAGTATCTGATATATTGCTCTGATAAGGTTCCTTTGGAACCATGCTATATCACTTTATAACAGTTCAGGAAGACAAAGGTCAACTGATGTGTGCCAACCAAGTAAGTCATGCTTGAAAAATACTTATTTGGTGGAAATTTAATTGTGTTATGTGGTGCACACATTGTAATCATTTACTTGGAATAGATAAATATTACTTTAATGGCCATGGGCAGGGACAACCTACAGTGCCTTCAGAAAGTATTCACACCCCTTGACTTTTTCAACATTTTGTTGTGTTACAGGCTGAATTTAAAATGGTTTAAATGTAGATTATTTTTGTCACTGACCTACACACAATACCTTATAATATCAAAGTGGAATGATGTTTTTCTAAATGTTTGCAAATTATTGAAAAATTAAAAGCTGAAATGTATTGAGTCAATAAGTATTCAACCCCTTTGTTATGGCAAGCCTAAATAAGTTCAAGAGAAAAAAATGTGCTTAACAAGTCACATAATATGTTTCATGGACTCACCTTGTGGGCAATAATAATGTTAATAATATCATGATTGGTTAATGACTACCTCATCTCTGTACCTCACACATACAATTATCAGTAAGCTCCCTCTGTCGAGCAGTGCATTTCAAAAACAGATTCACCCACAAAGACCAAGGAGGTTATCCAGTGCCTCGCAAAAAGGACACCTATTGGTAGATAAAGAATTCAAATTAAAATAATAACCTGACATTGAATATCCCTATGAGCATGGTGCAGTTATTAATTACATTTACATTTAAGTCATTTAGCAGACGCTCTTATCCAGAGCCACTTTGGATGGTGTATCAATACACCCAGTCACTACAAAGATACAGGCGTCCTTCCTAACTCAGTTGCCAGAGAGGAAGGAAACCGCTCAGGGACTTCCCCATGAGGCAGAGGGTGACTTTATTGCCGGAGAGGAAGGAAACCGCTCAGGGACTTCCCCGTGAGGCCGATGGTGACTTTAAAACAGATACAGAGTTTAATGGCTGTGATAGGACAAAACTGAGGATGGATCAACAACATTGTAGTTACTCCCCTATACTAACCTAATTGGCTGTGTGAAAAAAAGGAAGAGTATACAGAGTACAAATATTCCAAAACATGCATCCTGTTTGCAACTAGGCACTAAAGTAATACTGCAAAAAAAATGAGGCAAAGCAATTTACTTTTTATCCTGAATACAAAGTGTTATGTTTGGGGCAAATACAATACAATACATTACTGAGTACCACTCTACATATTTTCAAACATAGTGGTGGTTGCATTAAGTTGTGGGTATGCTTGTAATCGTTAAGGACTGGGGTGTTTTTCAGGATAAAAAAGAAACGTAATGGAGCAAAGCGCAGGCAAAATACTAGAGAAAAACCTGGTTGTCTGCTTTCCACCAGACACTGGGAGATTAATTCACCTTTCAGCAAGACCATAACCTTAAAACACAATGCCAAATCTACACTGAGGTTGCTTACCAAGAAAACAGGGAAGATTCCTGAGTGGCCGAGTTTCAGTTTTGACTTAAATCTGATTGACAATATATGGCAAGACCTGAAAATGGTTGAATAGCAATGATCAACAACCAATTTCACAGAGCTTGAAGAATTTAAAAAATGTAATGGGCAAATAGTGTACAATCCAGGTGTGCAAAGCTCTTAAAGACTTACCCAGAAAGACTCACAGCTGTAATCGCTGCCAAAAGTGATTCTAACATGTATTGACTCAGGGTTGTGAATACTTATCAAAATGAGATATTTCAGTATTTCATTATCAATCAATTTGACATTTCTAAAAACCTGTTTTCACTTTGCCATTATGGGGTACTGTGTGTAAATGGGTGAGAAAAACAACAACTTTTGAATCCATTTTGAATTCATGCTATAACACAACAAAATGGCGTATGAATACTTTCTGAAGACACTGTAAATCCCTGTCCCACTACAGATAACATTCATGAAAGAAATGCTCAGATTGATCGAGATAACAGGCCAAAACAATAACGAGGTGTGAGAATGACATTGGGAAGGGGTGCTCTGCTACACAGCAGGGGTTGTGTGAATGACTGAATCAGACAAATGTATTTGAACCCTGGGTATGAGGTAGGCAGGGTGGGACGCTAACGCACAACCTCTTGCAAATCAAGCTTACACAAGATGGACCATGAACCCCTGAACAATGGTCTTACAAACACTCTCGGCCAGAGTACATTCCCAGCAGACTCTCATTCACTTGAGAGAGGTGTGTGCATGTGTTAGAACGAGAGAGCCACTTCACCATCCGCATAAAACCAAGACTGTCTCCAGCTGCCCTCACTGACCTGGTCACATTCCTGGTAGCAATATGATCTCTCTCTAGTTCTCCAGCTGCAGTCTGCGGTCTAGTCTAGTCTATACTACACTATCTATTGCATCTTAGCCGCTCTGTCACTGCTCAATCATATATTTTATGTTTATATATTTTTATCCCATTCCTTTACTAGATTGTGTGTATTAGGTTTTGCTGTGGAACTTGTTAGATATTAGGTTTTGGTGTGGAATTGTTAGATATTAGCCGTTAGATACTGCTGCACTGTCGGATCTGGGAGCATAAGCATTTCGCTACACTCGCAATAACATCTGCTAAGCATGTGTATGCGACAAATAAAATGTGATTTGATTTGATTAGTCTGCATGATTGCGCATTTAATTTATCCCACCACGTGGTGGCGACCTTTGAAATTAAGAGCGGTTCAGCCAGAGATTGTTATACCTGTGGTTCGGTTTTCAATGTCAGTGGCTACTTCCGTTTCTGGAAGACAGGCGAAATATCAACATTCACAGACAGAATCAGTAAATAACACTAAATAACTATATATGGTAAGGAATTGAAATCAAACCACTGAATATACATGAAATAACAGATCAAATGTATTGATTGAAAGTGCCCCAGTAAAGTTTCTGCCCAGAAAGGCTATTTTATAGCGTGTGGTTATTTGAATTAGCTAGCGTACTAACTGGCTAACATTAGCTAAACGTTACTGCTATCTAAGTTACAAAGTATTTGTGAATTAGCCAATTATCTAGCTTAACGGGTTAATTGAACATGGCCAAATAGCCGAAATGGCTTTGGCATGAATTAAAACAAATGTCTGTTCTTTTGAAGTTATATAGCTAGCTAATGACTCTAGCTAGCTAATGTACCGTTAATAACGGCGTTATGTAGCTAGCTATGTGGTGTTTCCAAAACGAATATTTGAAGGTAGACTCAGCGATATGACGTGGGTCAAATAGTAAGCAGCATAGCGGGTAAATGTCCATAATAACTAAGAGCAGTTTTAGCCTATCTTCATAGCGGACTGCCTTTGCTACCGCGCTCTAACAACTTCAAGCGGAACCCATGCGCAGATACTGTGCGTGACTATTAGAACGTCCTGCATCTCACTGTTATTGCAATATCTGCGGTGCTGCTCGTGGCAACGTAATTTCGCTGAATCAAGCCAGGATGTTAATGTACTAATATTTAATCTTTCCCTTTATCTACTGCAGTGGTGTGAGGATGTCGGGACAGAAGCGTCTGTGTGACTCCAGCATCCCCTCTTCATCCTCCAGTGCGCCCCCCGAGAAACGGAGGGAGCGAGAGGGAGGAGAGGATGGGGGTCCAGGGGTCAGCTCTACTGCAGGAGGGAGCACTGCTGTGGAAACAGTCATCAAACTCGGAGGGGTTTCCAACTCGGTGAGAGAGCTGAAAAGTGCCTAGCCTGTATTTCTCCTACTGTGTCTGTTTGTCGGTCTGTCTGTCTTTACATCTGATAGTTGTTATGACTACGGTAATCAGCGGTGTCATTGATCGTGTTGTTTCCATCATTTGATTGGTTTCTTTCTCTTGTGCTCAGGAAGAACAGGATGTCAAAGCTCTCCAGGTGAAGAACAGGAAATTGGGAGAATCCCTCGATCAGAGACAGGTATATATAGTCGGTCTGTCTCACTCACTCACTCTCTCACTCATACACACACAATCCCTGTTTTCATCCCATACATCTATAATACTCAACAAGGGGATTGATGCTTTGCAGGTGATTGAGGATGAGCTGAGAGAGAGAATCGAGAGACTGGAGACTCGTCAAGCTACTGATGACGCAAGCCTACTGATCCTGAACAGATACTGGAATCAGGTAACTATTCAAATAATGAACAATATGCAATTAAAACATTGCACATAGATCAACATTTGCAAGTACAACTATTATCTATGTTCTTAATAACATCTAGTTCCCTCTCTCTCCCCTTTCTCTTAGTTTGACGACAATGTGTGCCTGATTGGAAGGCGCTACGATGAGTCAGGGAGCGAGTCTGTGGAAACCCCGGCTGGAGAGGGGCGAAGCCTGAAGCCTGACACCCCAGAACCCGACGGCGACTCCAACCAGGAGAGAGCCAAAGACAGAGGTACAGCGGAAGAGAGAAAGATATGTAGAGATGTAGAAAGGAGGGATGGAGAAAGGAGAACACTAAAAGGAGAGGACGTGAGTTTGGTCAGGAGCAAGAGACCGAGGAAGAGGGTACTCTAATGAGTTTGTGACAAGGTACCTAACACAAGAGGTAGAGCAGAAGAGTACAATGTACAGAGATTGATTAAATAAATAATTTTTGGTTCAGAGTAGAGAGCTGTTATCTGTTGTATGCCTATTACAGGGATGCAAACTCAATACTTTTTGGTGAATATCGGCGTGTTGATTTCAAAATAAGTAATCCACTTGAATCGTGTAGATCTGAAGAAAAACTTTTTAAAAAATTGGTGAGGGGGGTATATTTCTCATGTTGAAAATGATTGACTGAGCACAGAATGCCACCCTACTTGTCCTACATTGAGAATACCAGAATGAGTGCTTCATCCAATATCACGTGTGACAGCTGATATCAGCCAGCAACATCCCTAACCAGTCATTAGCATTATCCCTACATTAGCAAATCAAATCAAGTTTATTTTATATAGCCCTTCGTACATCAGCTAATATCTCGAAGTGCTGTACAGAAACCCTGCCTAAAACCCCAAACAGCAAGCAATGCAGGTGTAGAAGCACGGTGGCTAGGAAAAACTCCCTAGAAAGGCCAAAACCTAGGAAGGAACCTAGAGAGGAACCAGGCTATGAGGGGTGGCCAGTCCTCTTCTGGCTGTGCCGGGTGGAGATTATAACAGAACATGGTCAAGATGTTCAAAATGTTCATAAGTGACAAGCATGGTCAAATAATAATCAGGAATAAATGTCAGTTGGCTTTGTCATAGCCGATCATTAAGAGTTGAAAACAGCAGGTCTGGGACAGGTAGGGGTTCCATACCGCAGGCAGAACAGTTGAAACTGGAATAGCAGCAAGGCCAGGTGGACTGGGGACAGCAAGGAGTCATCATGCCCGGTAGTCCTGACGTATGGTCCTAGGGCTCAGGTCCTCCGAGAGAGAGAAAGAAAGAGAGAAGGAGAGAATTAGAGAGAGCCAAGATTTTCAAAATGTTCATAAATGACAAGCATGGGCAAATAATAATCAGGATTAAATGTCAGTTGGCTTTTCATAACCCTGCTTAGCTTCAGAAGCAAGCCAGCAGCATACCACCCTGCATACCACTGCTGGCTTGCTTCTGAAGCTAAGCAGGGTTGGTCCTGGTCAGTCCCTGGATGGGAGACCAGATGCTGCTGGAAGTGGTGTTGGAGGGCCAGTAGGAGGCACTCTTTCCTCTGATCTAAAAAATATCCCAATGCCCCAGGGCAGTGATTGGGGACACTGCCCTGTGTAGGGTGCCGTCTTTCGGATGGGACGTTAAACGGGTGTCCTGACTCTCTGAGGTCATTAAAGATCCCATGGCACTTATCGTAAGAGTAGGGGTGTTAACCCCGGTGTCCTGGCTAAATTCCCAATCTGGCCCTCAAACCATCATGGTCACCTAATAATCCCCAGTTTACAATTGGCTCATTCATCCCCCTCCTCTCCCCTGTAACTATTCCCCAGGTCGTTGCTGCAAATGAGAACGTGTTCTCAGTCAACTTACCTGGTAAAATAACGGTAAAATAAAAAAAATAAAAAAATAAAATAGCCGATCATTAAGAGTTGAAAACAGCAGGTCTGGGACAGGTAGGGGTTCCGTAACCGCAGGCAGAACAGTTGAAACTGGAATAGCAGCAAGGCCAGGTGGACTGGGGACAGCAAGGAGTCATCATGCCCGGTAGTCCTGACGTATGGTCCTAGGGCTCAGGTCCTCCGAGAGAAGGAGAGAATTAGAGAGAGCCAAGATTTTCAAAATGTTCATAAATGACAAGCATGGTCAAATAATAATCAGGATTAAATGTCAGTTGGCTTTTCATAGCCGATCATTAAGAGTTGAAAGCAGCAGGTCTGGGACAGGTAGGGGTTCCATAACCGCAGGCAGAACAGTTGAAACTGGAACAGCAGCAAGGCCAGGTGGACTGGGGACAGCAAGGAGTCATCATGCCCGGTAGTCCTGACGTATGGTCCTAGGGCTCAGGTTCTCCGAGAGAGAGAAAGAAAGAGAGAAGGAGAGAATTAGAGAGAGCATACTTAAATTCACACAGGACACTGGATAAGACAGGAGAAGTACTCCAGATATAACCAACTGACCCTAGCCCCCCGACACATAAACTACTGCAGCATAAATACTGGAGGCTGAGACAGGAGGGGTCGGGAGACACTATGGCCCCGTCTGACAATACCCCCGGACAGGGCCAAACAGGCAGGATATAACCCCACCGACTTTGCCAAAGCACAGCCCCCGCACCACTAGAGGGATATCTTCAACCACCAACTTACAATCCTGAGACAAGGCCGAGTATAGCCCACAAAGATCTCCGCCACGGCACAACCCAAGGGTGGGGCGCCAACCCGAACAGGAAGATCACGTCAGTGACTCAACCCACTCAAGTGACGCACCCTTCCTAGGGATGGCATGGAAGAGCACAAGTAAGCCAGTGACCTGGCCCCTGTAATAGGGTTAGAGGCAGAGAATCCCAGTGGAGAGATGGGAATCGGCCAGGCAGAGACAGCAAGGGCGGTTCGTTGCTCCAGTGCCTTTCCGTTCACCTTCACACTCCTGGGTCAGACTACACTCAATCATAGGACCTACTGAAGAGATGAGTCTTCAATAAAGACTTAAAGGTTGAGACCGAGTCTGCGTCTCTCACATGGGTAGGCAGACCATTCAATTAAAAATTGAGCTCTATAGGAGAAAGCCCTGCCTCCAGTTGTTTGCTAAGAAATTCTAGGGACAGTTAAGAGGCCTGCGTCTTGTGACCGTAGCGTACGTGTAGGTATGTACGGCAAGACCAAATCGGAAAGATAGGTAGGAGCAAGCCCATGTAATGCTTTGTAGGTTAGCAGTAAAACCTTGAAATCAACCCTTGCCTTAACAGGTAGCCAGTGTAGAGAGGCTAGCACTGGAGTAATATGATCAAATTGTTTGGTTCTAGTCAAGATTCTAGCAGCCGTGTTTAGCACTAACTGAACTTTATTTAGTGCTTTGTCTGGGTAGCCGGAAAGTAGAGCATTGCAGTAGTCTAACCTAGAAGTGACAAAAGCATGGATACATTTTTCTGCATCATTTTTGGACAAAGTTTCTTGATTTTTTCCCCTCAAAAGATAGATCAGGGTCCAGAGTAACGCCAAGGTCCTTCACAGTTTTATTTGAGATGACTGTACAACCATCAAGATTAATAATCAGATTCAACAGAACATCTCTTTGTTTCTTGGGACCTAGTTAACATTATGTTTTCGAATGACATCCCCAAGAGGTAAAAAATATAAAATGATGCATTTCTATTCCTTACTACATTCCTCCTGCTAAATCACAGGTAGTCCTTTGGATATTAGAAAATCTGCAATTTTCTGCAGTAGCCTATTCTATTGAGCAGTAAGCAGTGTGAAGTTAAATTCAATGTTTTTTATTGGGTAGTGGTGTGAATATCAGGGTCAGGTTTTTGTGCAGAACGTATTGAAAACGCTATAGTGATACTTGACCTGGTATCACATTAAATGTAAATGTAATCACATCGTTAGTAAAATGTTGGTATCGTGACAACCCCACTCTGAATATAAGCACATTTTTTTTGCAATTTACTTGTGTTTGCGCCCTCGACAGTTTGCATCCCTGCTGTTAAAAGCACCTATTTGTCATACTATTCAGATAGGCTCATTCTTGCTCCTTTGAGTTCAGTAGCCTACCTCTCCTCTCTTTTGTTGAGCATGCGAGATCATGTATTTAATATGTATTTTAATATGTATCATGTATAGCTGATATGTATTTTCTCAATGAAATAGCCTGTAGGCTATATGCATGGGCGGCAAAGCACGGTGCAGTTGTCTTTCCGTGGAGAATTAACTTCCTAAATATGATAGGCTATTATACAGGACTATACAAGACTAACATTTTCCCCTGCTGGCACTAACTTTTTCAGTTGGTCGCACCAGCCCATAATTTGGTGGCATCGAGAAAGAAAAAAATGTTTTAGCAGTGTCACACAATAGAATCAATTTGAATTATCATCTTATAAAGTAGTTTACAATCTTTTGTTAAAGGGATACTTCTCATGCTAGCAGATGCCCATTGACTTCTAGTCATTGCGCTAATGCTAGTTAGCATTGGTATGCAGAACTACCTCTAACTTCCTTCATAGTGGACACAGAGACATAAAAATGGTATCCACAAGTTAGTTTGACTCTGGGGAAGTAGATAACAGTACCAGTCAAAAGTTTGGACATACATACTCATTCAAGGGTTTTTCTTTATTTTTACTAAATTCTACATTGTAGAATAATAGTGAAGACATCAAAACTATGAAATAACATATGGAATCATGTAGTAACCCAAAAAAGTGTTAAACAAATTACATTTAACAAGTTAAACATATATTTTAGATTTCAGATTCTTCAAAGTAGCCACCCTTTGCCTCGATGACAGCGTTGCACACTCTTGGCATTCTCTCAACCAGCTTCACCTGGAATACTTTTTCAGTAGTCTTGAAGGAGTTCCCACATATGCTGAGCACTTTTTTGGCTGCATTTCCTTCACTCTGCAGTTTGTGCTCTCTGTATATTTCTTCTAAGATATCATGATTGTAAAACAGTGTGCTTTGAACTCAAATACAATCCTTTCGAAATAAATATCATACTACATTTTGCATTTTGAAATGATATACAATCACAAGGGAGGAGAGAGAGTGTGAGAGGCTCGCTCATTACATCAGCTTGCCCCAGCAAAACAGGTAGGCACAGCGGCAGGGCGGACACTTTTATTACAGGAATCATGAGGATAATGCACTTTACTGTTTTAACGTATTCATGTTTTTTTCTGCCCAAAAAACATTTTTTTTTGATTGAGGCAACCAGGTAGAATGTGCAGCTCGCACCAGTGCGGTCAATCAAACATTTAACTCGCACAGCCAAGTTAAAGGGACGCAAAATGTGACTAAATGGTCAGTCTGGAGCCCTGCTATAATTTAGGCTCTGACATTGACTAGAAATAAATATTAATAACACATTTATTTTACTCTGCCTGCAAATCGTCCCAACCCTAAAAGTTATCCAAAACATATCTCAAGTGAAAGTGTCCGCTATGCTATTCTATTTTGCCTCAACTCTGCTCTTTCAAACTACGTTTAGCCTATTGGCTGATATAGCCCAATAATACCCATAGTCTAATATAATGGGCCACGTGAGAATCGCTGGTCTTTAAACCGATTTCTTAGGCAATATTATTTACATTTTGGGTGGATCTTGCCTGAGCTGCGTCACTTACACCTGAAACAACATTGTGGGACTGAAGAAATCAGTCCCATGGAGACCTCTAGTTCAGAGTAGTATTAACTCCTGTCTTCACCTTGTGGTTGTCCTCCAGGCCACCAGGGGGAGACGACCACATCCTTCCTGGCCACGCTGGCCAGCAGCAGCAGCGAGGAGATGGAGGCAGAGCTGCAAGAGAGGGTGGAGTCCAGCCAGAAGCAGGCCAACCGCGTGGTGGAGATCTACGACAGCCTGAAGACCACCGTGGAGCAGCTGAAGAAGGACCAGGACTCTGGAGCAGGTGACAGGGGAGAGAGGGGCTGGGGGGAAAGGGAGGCATGGAGGGGGGAGAGGGTAGGGGTTAGAGGAGTGAGGGAGTGAGACGTGAAGGAGTGTAAGCAGTGAGGATTGTGGGTAGGTGTGGAGGGTAGGGTTTTCGGGATGGTGAGAGCAACAAGGGTGTTGAGGGTCTTTTGTCGTTTTGGGTAGAAGGTAGTATTGTGAGTGAGTGAGTTCCTTGAGGGAGTGAGTGAGCTCCTTGAGTGAGTGAATGAGTTCCTTGAGTGAGTGAGTTCCTTGAGGCAGTTCCTTGTTGTGTGAGTAAAGTCAGGAGTAGTAGTAATGTCATGACATCGAGTCTTGTATTTCCAGAGGGCTCCGTGTGGCAGGTCGCCGCCCAGCTCAACACCCTCCTGTCCAGTGAGAATGACCGGCTGCGTCAGCTGACTGAGGACCTTCAGCAGAAGCACAGTCACATGACTAGCGAGGTGATTTGATGTCTTGCATCAAAACACGTCGGTTCTGTTTTATTTATCTCCCGCTACACTATGTACATTACTAATGGATCACCACCGCGATCATATTAACAGTGATTCTGTGTCCCTGTCCATCTGTAGTCTCGTTCTCTGGGCAGGGCAGTGGCGAGGGCAGATACGCGGGTCAGTGAGCTGCAGGGCCTCATCGAGGAGCTCCAGTGGGACATGGAGAAGATCCGACGCAGAGAGAACCGCCTCAACACACACCTGGGAGAAGTCCTGGAGAGGGTAAGACTGCGGCTGTATGTTTTTGTGAATCCACGTCAGACTGAGTCTCTCTCTCTCTTTGCAGTAATGTGTGTTTTGACATCTTCTGTGGTCTACCATATTGTAATGAAGTATTTCTGTGTCATTGTGTTCATATAACACAGAACGATATTCATGTGAATGTAACAGTGTTTATTCCATGGCCACTGTGTAATTCCTCCCAGGTGAACAGTAAAGGCTACAAGGTGTGTGGGGAGGCCAGCAGTGTGTGTGGAACCATCACCATCAACAAGAGAAAGGTACAAGAATATCCTCTTTGTTCTGCCATTTGTACTTGTCAGAAACTGCACGGACCTGGAGTTATAACTCTTTCATTCTCCTTCCCTCTTCCTCTCCTTTCCCCTTAACCCCCTCTTTCTCTGTCCCCCCCCCTCCTCCCTCGTCATCCCTCTCTTCTCCTCTCTCCCTGTCAGTTTGAGGAGATGAACAGTGAGTTGGAGGAGAACAGGGAGCTGGCGGAGAACCGTCTGAGCGAGCTGCAGCGGCGGCAGCAGGACCTGCAGACGTTTAACCAGGAGAACAACAACATGAAGGTGAGCCTGCAGAGCCTGACCCAGGGCCTAGGCCGCCAGAATCCTATGGCTCTCTCCCCCAACCCAGCCATTGGATTAGCTGAGGTCCCACGTCCTTATTCAGCCATCCAAACCAGTCAAATGAAGGTAAATAGATAGATGGATGGTATTTACTGCTTTCTCTGTTGCTTTGCTCACTACCAATCCGTGTCTCCTCTCTCTCACTTCTCTCCCTCTCTTTTATGTCTCTCACTTCTATCCCTCTCTTTGATCTATCTCTCTCTCACTTCTCTCCCTCTCTTTGATATGTCTCTCTCACTTCTCTCCCTCTCTTTTCTCTCTATCACTTCTATCCCTCTCTTTGATCTGTCTCTCTCTCACTTCTCTCCCTCTCTGATCTGTTTCTCACTTCTATCCCTCTTTGATCTGTCTCTCACTTCTCTCCCTCTCTTTTCTCTCTCTCTCATTTCTTTCTTTGATCTGTCTCTCACTTCTCTCCCGCTCTTTTCTGTCTCTCTCTCACTTCTGTTTCTCTCACTTCTCTCCCTCTTTTCTATCCCTCTCTCACTTCTATCCCTATCTTTGATCTGTCTCTCTCACTTCTCTTCCTCTCTCATGCTGTCTGTATCTTCACCTCTCTCTCACTCCATTTCATTTTTCTCTTGTCTTCCTTCTCCTTCTTTCTCTTTCTCTGCCTCTCTCTGTCAGGTGGAGTTGTTGAGTCGTGCTGAGGGGGTGGTGAGGGAGAGCTCAGAGTACCGTTGTCTCCAGTCCCAGTTCTCTGTCCTCTACAACGAGTCTGTGGGCCTCAAGTCTCAGCTGGACGAGACGCGCACACGCCTCAACACCACCAGGACGGCACGCCTCCGACAGCTAGAACACATGGAGGTGTGTTTGTGTGCATGCGTTAGTGCCTGTAAGCGCGTGTGTCTGACTTGAATGTCTTTTTAATCGAGAGTGATGTGTGTGAGTTTAGCCTCTTTATTCAACAACGACAAGGCTGTGTGTGTAACCGCCTCTTGTCTGTGTTCCAGAATGACGAGGTGTCTCTCCAGAGGAAGGTGCGTACTGAGGTGTTCCAGCTAGAGGACACTCTGGCCCAGGTCAGGAAGGAGTATGAGATGCTCCGGATCGAATTTGAACAGACCCTCGCTGCCAACGAACAAGCAGGTCAGCGTCTTCACCACAAATGAAAATAAATTTGGCCTCACGCTCACCGGCTAGTGTTTAGGCACAGTTTTGAGATACTCCTTGAAAAACGTAATCACTTTTCTCTCTCTCTATCCCTCTCTCAGGTCCTATCAACAGGGAGATGCGTCACCTGATCAGCACCCTGCAGACACACAACCAGCATATGAAGGGAGAGGTTGTGAAATACAAACTGACACTCAGAGAGGCACAGACTGACCTCAGCCAGGTAAGGGGGGAGGGAGGGAGAGAGAGAGCGAGCGAGCGAGAGAAAGAGGGAGATGGAGAGAGTGAGGGTGTAAGAGGCATGCAGGGAGGGAAGAAGAGAGACTGTAAGGGAGTGAAGACCATAAAGAGCAAGATATTGTCTATCTGCAATATTCATCTGTGCGAGTCCCTCCTCTCATAGGCTCGTACTACGAAGGGCAGTGCTATCCTTCAATCACAATCCAGTACGGAGCTGGACCTAAAGGAAGAGACCACCTCCCCCCTTACGCCCGCTGCCTCTGCTGATGTCACCATCAAGATGGAGTCTGACAATGGTTCAGCCACGCCCACCAGCACTAGTACGTGTTATTAAGTGTTAATCATTCATGGACTCTTTATTAACTCCTTATTAACTGATATTCCTCCTCTCTCTCTGTAGGTACCTCAGTGAAGACAGAGCCTGGGACAGAAACCGAGGGAGAAATCAAAGAGGAGGAGAAAGAAAAAGAGGTGAAGAAAGAGAAGGAAAAGGAACGGGAGAGAGAGAGGCCAACCCGTGGAGGGGGTGGGACCGAGGAGAAGGAGAAGGCTGGGACCAGCAACCAATTGGAGGAGGTTGCTCCGGAGCGCCCGTTTGTGATTGGAGGACCGAAGAGGAAGGAGGTGGAGCAACTGAAAATTGTCCGGGCGGAGCTAAAGTAAGTTTGATTGTGGTGACAGTCATGATTGGCGATTGATAATTGGGGTGATGATGATGATAATGAGGAGGAGGACAGTAGGCGTGGCTGACGAAGGCTATGTCCCTGTAGGAAAGCCCAGGAGTCTCAGAGGGAAATGAAGCTACTGCTGGATATGTACCGCTCCGCGCCCAAAGAGCAGAGGGACAAAGTCCAGCTCATGGCCGCTGAGAAGAAGGCCAAGTCAGAGGTACACACTTGGCTGACGCTACTTATAAAAAGAGAAGTGAAACTTCGCCAGCAAGAATTGTGTGCTGTTGATGGGTTTAATTGATTGGTTAGTTGTACGATAGTGATGATGGTAATGCTCTGTGTATTGGCTTGTTAGTATTGAATGGTAGTAATTGATTGATGGTATAACAGTGATGTAACCACTATGTGCTCGCTGCATATTGAGTTAATATTGAGTGATAATAACCCAGTGCGCACAAGATGTTGGAAGGCCATATTTTCACTGTCTTTTCAACCAAAAAGACGTATTTTCAACCAAAAAGACGTATTTTCAACCAAAAAGACGTATTTTCAACATATTTTGCTCAAGGGGAAGCGATTTATTGATGGTGATAACGGCTTTGTATTCACTGTCAGGCAGAGGAGCTGAAGCAGCGTCTAAGGGATCTGGAGGAGAGGGAGAGGAGGGAGGGGAAGAAGATGGCTGATGAGGAGGCACTCCGGAAGATCTGCTCTGTCGAGGAACAAATCAACATCCTCAACAAGAAGCTCTCCCTGGCCAAGCAGGTGTGTGTCTGGGTTGTGTGTGTGCATGTCTTTGTGTGCATTTGAGCATTATACTTTTGACTAATTTCTCTCACCGTCATTTCCCCCCCTCTTTGCTCCTCCCTCCTTCCATCGATCCATTTCTGTCAACCTACTTCACTCCCTCTTTACCACCCCTCCATCGCTCTTCTTCGCCACCCCTCCACTACCCTCTCCCTACTTCCCTATATCCTTCCACCCCTCTGCTACCCTCCCCTCGCTCTTCCTACTCTCTCTCTCTCCCTCCCCCCTGTCTCTCCCCCTTCTCCCCAGGAGGAGGATGCGTTGCTGAGTGAGATGGATGTGACGGGCCAGGCCTTTGAGGACATGCAGGAACAGAACATCCGGCTGATGCAGCAGCTCAGGGAAAAGGACGACGCCAACTTCAAACTGATGTCGGAACGCATCAAGTCCAACCAGATCCACAAGCTGCTCAAGGAAGAGAAGGAGGAGCTCGCCGACCAGCTGCTCACGCTCAAAACGCAGGTGAGAGCAGGTGATTGAAACAGTGCAGGAAAGGGATTTGAACTTCTAAATGGCAGGTGCACTGTTCAGGCTGACTTTTTGTGTTAGGGAAAGACAGTAGCTTGACACTAGCAAACAATGGAGCCTATGTCTGGCCATCTCTCATTATTTCTCTGTCGCTCTCTCTCCATCTCTCGATCTGTCTTCCACAGGTGGATGCCCAGCTGCAGGTGGTGAGGAAGCTGGAGGAGAAGGAGCGCCTCCTCCAGGGCACCATCGGTACTGCAGAGAGAGAGCTGGCTCTGAGGACACAAGCTCTGGACATGAACAAACGCAAGGTAGAAAAAACACACCTGTGGAAAATGACACCCGCATACACACACACACACCATGGGCACACACACAACGAGTATAGATAAGTACTTCACACAAAGAACACAAACTTCCTTGAAAATGCCAACGTGCAAAGTATCTGCTTTCTGCGCCCCCCTCCAGACCCAGGAGTCAACGGTGCTGTCGGAGGAGGTGCGTAGTCAGCTGGACCAGGTGCAGCAGAGACTGGGCACCGTCAGGGAGGAGGTCATTGAGAACAGCATCTCCAAAGAGAAGCAGTCCTTCAATGCACGCCGCGCACAGGTGAGGCCACAAACACATGCCACATTTTGCTAACTGTCCATGTGCACGTGTAACCACGCACACACACAGACAATTCAAATCCACTTGAACAAAATAACAATTCAGTTTATTTACTGATTGGAGCACCCTGCTGGACTATTTTCTTCGTTCCCCTGCTGTGTTTTAGGAGGACATCTCCAAACTGCGGCGGAAGATCGAGAAGGCCAAGAAACCTGCCGAGACCGTCCGCAACGGCGATGACATCCTCAACGAGGAAATCAACGATTACAAGGTAGTCTGGATGAACACACTTTTTACACCAGGTGTAATACGGGTCTTTAAAAATGCTACTATAAAGTTAAACTGGGCGAATACTACACGGTTTTAGCCTGATCTACATGTCCCGATCAAACCCGAAGTAAAACGTAACACTGCAGCCCGTAAAGTGAAGCTCATACCCGATTTGCAGTTGATGCCTGCCACACTTTTTCAAACATGTTAAATATATTTGTGTGAGGAGTGCTCAAAGCAGATAAGAGGCATGTCCCAACGTCAGCCAAAGAGCTACTCAGAAGTATAAAGTTTCCCTTCACCTACCCCACAAGTTCATCACTCTCACACACACATATACAGTGCCTTCGGGAAAGTATTCAGACCCGTTGACTTTTTCCACATTTTGTTACGTTACAGCCTTATTCTAAAATGGATTAAGTAAAACATTTTCCACAGCAATCTACACACAATACCCAATCTCTGCAGCACTCCACCAATCAGGCCTTTATGGTAGAGTGGCCAGACGGAAGCCACTCCTCAGTAAAAGGCACATGACTGCCCGCTTGGAGTTTGCCAAAAGGCACCTAAAGACTCAGACCTTTAGAAACAAGATTTTCTGGTCTGATGAAACCAAGATTGAACTCTGGCCTGAATGCCATGCATTACATCTGGAGGAAACCTGGCACCATCCCTATGGTGAAGCATGGTGGTGGCAGCATCATGTTGTGGGGGTGTTTTTCAGCAGCAGGGACTCGGAGACTAGTCAGGATCGAGGCAAAGATAAATCAATCAAATGTATTTATAAAGCCCTTCTTACATCTGCTGATATCTCAAAGTGCTGTACAGAAACCCAGCCGAAAACCCCAAACAGCAAGCGATGCAGGTGTAGAAGCACGAAGAAGAATTCTAAACTAAGGGACCAGCTATGCTAGTCATAAATGACGCTGTTTATTTTCTAAAGCATTACTTGTCCTAACCTGGGTATCTTCAACCTTGAGGTAGTCAGGGGGAAAAACTCCTGGTCTTTCGGGGTCAGAAGCTACCCCATCTCGGTAGGGTCAGAATTCGCCCCCCCTCCATCTCCCCCCCCGGGGTCAGGACCCCTCCCCGTCTCCCCCCCGGGGTCAGGACCCCTCTCCATCTCCCCCCCCGGGTCAGGATCCCTCTCCATCTCCCCGCCAGGTCAGAACCCCGCCCCGTCTTCCCCGGGTCAGAACTCATAAACTGAGCAAAGTACAGAGAGATCCTTGATGAAAACTGGCTCCAGAGCGCTCAGGACCTCAGACTGGGCCGAAGGTACAACTTTCAACAGGACACAGATCCTAAGAACACAGCCAAGACAGCTCAGAAGTGGCTTTGGGAAAAGTCTCTGAATGTTCTTGAGTGGCCCAGCCAGAGTCCGGACTTGAACCTGATTGAACATCTCTGTAGAGACCTCAAAATAGTTGTTCAGCGACTCTCCCCATCCAACCTGACAGAGCTTGAGAGGATCTGCAGAGAAGAATGGTATAAACTCCCCAAATACAGGTGGGCCAAACTTGTAGAATCATACCCAAGAAGACTCGAGGCTGGAATCGCTGCCAAGGGTGATTCAACGAAGTACTGAGTAAAGGGTCTTAATATTTATGTAAATGTAATATTTCAGTGTTTTTATCAATATTTTTAAATTATTTTTTATTATGTTTTTCTTTGGAATTATGCGGTATTGTATGTAGATTGAGGGGGGGGAACTATTTAATCAATTTTAGAATAAGGCTGTAATGTAACAAAATGTGAGAAAAGTCAAGGCTTCTGAATACTTTCCGAAGGCACTGTATACACACACGCACACGCACACACACGCATGAGTTAGCTGGTCTGCTGGGCTATGTTACAAGTTGCATTTAAGCCTGTTCTTTTCTCAAGCTCTTTTTGCAGAATCGACAATCCATATTGTCCTCTTCACCTTTTATGGGTGAAACATCCATGCAGCATCTGCATGCTAACCACTAGATCCCAATCAGTTTCATGGGAATATGCATTTGTAATCTTATTCTTCTTGAAGTATGTAGGCTAAGTAACCTAACTACTGTTTAACTACTGGATTTTAGAGCAGAGGGAGTTAAGAAGCTACACTTCCACTTATATAATAAAAATTTTAAAAATCAACTGTTGAGCTCTGGCCGCATGTGATTTTTTTTTTTTTTTACCATTTCATCACAATCATACAAATAAAATGGCGTAAGTAGCCTAATTACGTGATGTTTTTTTGTCTAACGTTTGTCTAACGTTTTGTCTAACGTTTTTATACTAATGAATCATTAAGAGATCTTGTGAGACATTGATTTGGAAAAAATCTAAACTTTTTATAAACGAGCACCATTCTGAGAAGTGGAGGAGCGTTGTGCACTAGCTGCACCAGACCCCTGATAACAATGTACATAAAGGAACGCAGCATTTTCCTCAGTTGCCATGATGTTTTCCTTACTACACATGCAAATACAGCCAATTCTGTCCCAATTGTCCAATCGTACTGCCCCGCGGCAGTGCCTTTACAGATTACTCGTTAACTAGGATTTGGCTTGACTGAGTCGTTAAACGTGATATGTTTTCTGAGCCCGTAGACCCAGCAAAAAATCATGTGGTGTATTTCAGCCCTAACTCACCTGTTCTATCAATCTCTCTCATTGCTCTCCTTATCTTTCTGGCCTCCATTTCTCTCTCTTTCCCCCTCTCTTTCTCTTTAACCCTCTCTTTCTCTCTCCCTCTCCTTCTCGTTCTCCCTCCCCCTCTCTTTCTCCCTCCCCCAGGCGCGTCTGACCTGCCCGTGCTGTAACTCCCGGGTAAAGGACGCCGTCCTGACCAAGTGTTTCCACGTCTTCTGCTTTGAGTGCGTCAAGACACGCTACGACACGCGCCAGAGGAAGTGCCCCAAGTGCAACGCCGCCTTCGGCGCCAACGACTTCCACCGCATCTACATCGAATAGAGCGGGAGGAGGGGGGAGACCTAAATGCAGGGAGCGTAGGGGGTAGGATAGTAGTGCCTGGAGGTCAGCAGTGTCCACACAGGCTTTCTTTCCAGCTGAACAAAACTGTCTTTTATCACCCCCGCTACTAGCGTGTGAGATGGAATGAGACTAGACACGTGTGGAAATTTGAGAAAATCGGCTGGGCATGTAATCAATATGGAAATAGATCCACCTTGCGCTCTGATTGGCTAGGTGGAATTTCCGTCATGTTGCTGGGGGGGGGGGGGGGGGGGCTTAGAGTTGTTTCTGGACTGGGCCTACATTACATTGTCTTATAGAGATCATGATCATGGTTATATTTGCTGGCTGTGCTCTGCCTGGCTGGAAGGAAAGCTTTTAGGAGACACTGTGCCTGTGGTTCAATACTAGGGTTACAGTACATAGGGCCTTGTGTGGGGGAAAAGTTAGGTTTGACTTGAAGGGTTTGACATGAAGCTTTTCCATAGTTGACTGTAGCTATTGGTGTTTATAAAAATAAAATAAAAATACTATCGCCCTCTCCCTTTTTTTAGATGGACTAGATCAATGCATACCTTTCACTGAATTCTAGTCCTGAAGGCCTGCAATGATGCACTGAAGACCCTGATAACCTTTTTATAATGTCTGATATTTTCAGCTTCTCTCGGCATGTCTGCTTACACGTGTGTGTTTGAGGGAGTAAGAAAAACGGACTAACTATTTGCTTAGATGGTTAGAAAATCAACAGTGAGTCCCTTGATCAGCATGCACCCTTGTGTGACCAGTCAATGTTTTCCTTGTATTTGTATGCATGTATTTTCTTTTTTAAAGCTGCCTCTTCAGGGACACACTGACGGGCTACAAATACCTTGAATTGATGCTAATGTGTAATATTGCTGCTCCACAAGTTATTAAACTACCATCAAAACTAGATACTTGTCTTGCGATTAGTTCTTTATCAGTCGAGTTTGTGCATTTTATAAGCTACATAGCCTATTCATTATCATCAAAATCATATTTCTGTTTTAACCTTTAACATGTGTTGAAGAGACCACAAATTCTAGTGTGCAAATCTCAAGTCTCCAAACCTTTATTATACAGTGCCTTCTGAAAGTAATCACACCCCTTAACTTTTTCCACATTTTGTTGTTACAAAGTGGGATTATAATTGATTTAATTGTAATTTTTGTTGGAACAATCTACACCAAATACTCTGAAATGTCAAAGAGAAGAAAAATTCTAACTTTTATGAAAGATTTATGAAAAATAAAACGAATATATCTTGATTAGATAAATATTCACCCCCTGAGACAATAGGTTAGAAACACCTTTGGCAGCGATTACGGCTGTTTGTCTTGCCATACATAGTCAAGCCGATTTAACTCAAAACAGTAACTAGGCCACTCGGGAACATTCAATGTTGTCTTGGTAAGCAACTCCAGTGTAGATTTGGCCCTGTTTTATGTTATTGTCCTGCTGAAAGGTGAATTTGTCTCCCAGTGTCTGTTGGAAAGAAGACTGAACCAGGTTTCCTTCTAGGATTTTGCTAGTGCTTAGCTGTATTTTGTTTATTTTCATCCACCCCCAAAAAACTCCTTAGTCCTTGCCGAAGACAAGCATACCCATAACATGATGCAGCCACCCCCATGCTTGAAAATAAGACATGGTACTCAATGATGTGCTTTGTATTCAGGACAAAAAGTGAATTCCTTGGCTACATTTTTGTAGTGTTACTTAAGTGTGTTGTTAGAAACAGGATGCATGTTT
Organism: Salvelinus fontinalis; assembly: GCF_029448725.1. Lineage (NCBI taxonomy): Eukaryota > Metazoa > Chordata > Actinopteri > Salmoniformes > Salmonidae > Salvelinus > Salvelinus fontinalis. The sequence continues at coordinate 47,012,585 of NC_074670.1, forward strand.
TAGAATATTTTTATTCAGTACAGGATTCCATCTAGGTTAGTATTGTGGAGTAGCTAATATGTTGTTGAACCATCCTCAGTTTTCTCATATCACAACCATTAAACTCAAACTGTTTTAAAATCATCATTGGCCTCATGGTAATCTCAGTTACCCAGAAGTAAAATTCTTGCGACGTTGTCACTTCACTTGCCGTTTACATGGGAATCTGTCCACGAGAGATTAGCTTCATGGTGAAATCCCTGAGCAGTTTCCTTCCTCTCCGGCAACTGAGTTAAGAAGGTCACCTGTATCTTTGTAGACTGGTTGTATTGATACTGGTTGTATTGATACACCATCCAAAGCCTAATTAATAACCACCATATTAAAGGGATATTCAGCGTATGCTTTTTTATCTACCATTTGAGGCATTGAAAAACCTCCCTGGTCTTTGTGGTTGAATCTGTACTTGAAATTCACTGCCAGATTGAGGAACCTTACAGATAATTGTAAGAGATGGGGTTAAAAAAAAATCATGTTAACCACTTATTTGTATACAAAATAAGTCCATGCAACTTGTGATTTGTTAACCACATTTTTACTCCTGAACAGAATATTAGGCTTGTCATAAAGAGGTTGAATAAATTTGACTCAAGACATTTAAGCTCATTTTTAATTCATTTGTAAATATATATTTTTTTAAATAAATCGAAAAGCATTATTCCAATTTGACATTATGGGGTGACACTAAATCAAAATGTAATCCATTTTAAATTCGGGCTGTAACAACAAAATGTGGGGGAAATCTATGGGTGTGAATACTTTCTGAAGGCACCAAAACGGCCATCACCTCTTGTCTCAGACCGGTTTGAAGGAAGAGCTGTCGCATTGTACTAAACCAGAATCGCTTTACGGAAAGGAGCGCCTATAGGGCAGCAGCAACTACGGCGTAGTATACCTACAAAAACAAGCTTTTATGCAAGACAATCCATCGTGGTATTGAACTTGATGCAAACCCTGGAACAAAGGAATATATAGCAACATCCGTGTGGAATACTGAAGCCCAAGACGAAAAATTGAGGACCTGCGCATGGTCAACACAACGTCATCGCGCCTGCAAAAACATTGCTTTTTTTTAGCGCAAACCTAAAAAGAAACTTGTAAAGTAAATCAATAACATTGACGTTAAAATATACTGTATCCACCGCAGGGAAAGAATACATTTTCAGAAATTAACGTCATTCTATTCTTAACCAGTTCAATACCAAATATAGGCATTGTGTTAATATTAAATGTCCTTGAACGGTGCCCTGGTTTGTGGTAACATTGCCAAAGTTTCTAATACATTTTTTTTTAAACGCCGAACTGATATTAAGTGATGTAATAACGTGCATGTTTGATCATACAACCAACGAGTAGCCTACTAGACTATAGGGCCCAGCTAATTATGTTTTCTCAAGAAGTTTGCAAGGCTAGTGTTTCCATATTTTATTACCCCTGCAGAGCAAGCCAATAATAGGTCTAACTCGGTCGCTTTGTTTGAATGACTGACTGTCAACAGAAGCCATTTTTAAACCTGTTTTTTAATACGCCGTTTGAAACATTTGCACATACATCGATCTGGGCTCTATAGATCAAGGCGCTGATCCTCAAGAAACCGTTTTTAAAATATAATTTCCTCTTTTATTTATCACCTGAATGAGCCTACATTTTGATTTCCCAACATGACTTCCTACAACCGTGCAGATTCATCCTCAATACCCGTTTTATTATCCACGCTTGTTTTGATGCTTGGCTTGGCAGCGCGGTGCGTCGTGCAGGCCATGCCTTCGGAGGATAGCCCTCAAGCGGCCCAGGCATCAGTCAGCCTCCCGTCCCTGGTCACGGGGACCTGCAAAGATGTCCACAAATACGTGGAGTCCGTGGTGGGAAACAATGTAATCGAATCGACTGTTGAGGTAAGGAGGATTGGAAAATAAGCCATAAAATGTACGCTACCTAATAGTAGACTATTTGAGTAAATCTAACCAGCACTTTATCCTGGGGCGTATTTATTACGCCGTTTCTTTTCCGAACGGGGAGGGACCTAGCTGAATTTGTGGAATAAAAACTCACGTTTGAACTAATGATTACACCCCTGTATCCTGTGTTATTCTATTCATTAATCAATTAACTATACTTCATTTATCTATTCTAACTATCTTCCTTTTAAGGGTGACATTTGCTAAATTTAAAAGCATTGCTTAATTGTGGTTTTCTGTCAACTAAAATTGTCTTTCTCAAATCTTACTGTATTCCTTGCTTCTTCACCTCCTCCACTCACCTCCCCTCCCTTCTCTTTTTCTTCTCTGACTCATATCTCCCTCTCTTCCTTTGCCCCACTACCCGATAATCTCTCCTCTAACCGCCCCCCCCCCCCCCCCCCCCCGCCCTAATTTCATGTATGCTTATATATCCATGCACCCTCTCCCCTGCTGCCACTACTCTGTGCACCCTACCCCAGAGTGTGCTGTTGTATCTAGAGTCAGTACTTGGTCAAGAGAACGTCTATACCATGGCCATGGTAAGAAACCACCAGGTTCCTCATCTAACTAACCCCTGCTCTGACAATAGGCCCAAAACAAAGCTCCTTATAGCTCTGTTTGCAGGGCACATGTCAGTCACTTCATACAGCATGTGTGTTATACAGATAGGCAAATGACTACATCACTCTTACATTTTATGGCAATTGTGGGTATGGTTTATGTGTTTGTGTAACTGTATATAGCCTACATTCATAGCCACATTCATGCCCATGATTTAGATTTTCAGATTGCCTTTTTAAAAGTTACATGCGGACACATTACAATGTGACAGAGATGGACAGTTGTCTCTGGCCTGCTCTGACACACTAAACAGTGCTGCTTGTGTAGGGTAGCAACAGGTGCATAGGAGTCAGGCTGTCCAACTATGACCACCCTTGACCTCAGCTAAGCTAAGCTGAGCTGTGTGGGGGGGGGTTAAGAGGGGCTGCTCCAGTATGGCAGAATGAGGGAAGTTATCAGTCCCAGCTGTCAGCTGTCTTTTTATAACAAATAACAGGACAGCTTCGATCTCACACACCACACACTCACACACGTGTTACGTCATCAACAATACCCCCATGATGCCAGCTGGGAAAGCCATTTGTGCATAGGGACTCAATCATTTCGCTCAATACAAGTGGATTGCACTTGTATGGTGACCTACTGGCTATTGTGTTTAACTACACTAACGGCATGCCTAGGTATGATCAAAGCCAACCTGTATTGTAGGAATCAAACATGCCTGCCACTCATCAAAAGATCTAGGTCAGCGTCGAGTGGGACGATTGAATCAGTGACCCACACCTGCAGACGCCACCTGTTTATACTGATTGACAGCTGACCTTGTAGCAACAGCTGTGGTCATTCTAATTCGAATTACTTGTCACTGTCAGTTGTGCTGCTCTATCACTCACTACAGGATCATGATAAGAAATACATTTTACTGTACATAAAGTAAGCTATAGGTTACAGGTAGGGGGAAATGGGCTGACTTCGTTGGCCACTTTAAAGTGAATGTATGGACCTCTACTCTAGAATAGGACTAGAATATTGTTTCACCAGAGTAACAGTTTTAATTCTCCCCTTACAGTACAAATATGTAATATGTAAGCTGTACTGTAACCCATGTCAAAATTCTTCTCACCCTTTCTCTCCCCCCCTCTTAGTTCTTTGAGATGTTGATCCGGTTTCTGGCTGAAGGAGCTGCCAGCGGCCTGAATGTCATTGCGGTTTACGTTACAGAGATCCTCAGGGTCACAGGAGTTGATGGTGGGTGACCGAGTGTGTGTGTGTGTGTGTAGGTTCATCCTTTCTACATCACATCTACTTTGGGTTTAGAGAGCTAAAATCATCATGCATTGCTCTCACTTGCACACATTAAATGCTCACTTTTAGTCCGTCAAACCTGTATCTGAGAAGAACTTGCACTCTCTCTCTGTAATATGGGAACTGGGAAGTGTGGGTTTGAATTCTTCCTCTTGTGTCTGTGATTTGATCTCTCTAATAGCATCTAGACAGCGCACAGGCTATTGGTTTTCAAAGAGATTGCTCTTTAAATTCACTCAAGTTCAAGAGTAAAGATAGTGACAAAATAATTGAATTACCCCCGGCAATATTTAAACACGCGTCCTCTCTCTCCCTCCATCTCTCAGTCCAGCTGCCGTTCCCTCACTTCACACCGGAAGGCGTGGCCTCGGTAGGTCAATGGGCTCTGCTGGCTCTGATTAGCTACTGGGTGCTGTCCATTGTCCTGCGCCTATTGGTGGGCGTGGTGAGGAGGGTGTTCTGGATGCTGAAGGCGGGCACAGCGCTGTGGCTCTTCGGCCTGATCGTCAGCGATACCAAGGCTGGTTCAGACACCACAGCTGTCCGGTTGGCAGGCCTGGTGCTCGGGTGTGCCCTTCTGGGGCTTGCCAGCTACGGATCAGAAAAGACAAGCCACGTGGAAGACCGCCTGAGCATCCTGGAGGGGAGGGTGAAGGTGGTGGAGAGGAGGAAGGGAGATGAGTGATGGGAGGATAGTTGGAAGGATGATGGTCTCTGTTTCTCAAGTGAAAATAAAGCAACCTCTGGGATTTTTTGATTGGAAATGCACGTCAGAAAGTGGTTTCTCATTTCTTATCCCATTAGGTGTGTTTGTTACATATAATAACATCTGAAATCTATGATACATGGGGAATACAGGTATTAAAAAAAAATCAAACATTTACTCCAAGATACGTCACACAGACCATTTTAAACACAAAGGTTTTAGATGGTTTATATTCTCTCTTGCAAGGCTGTCAGTGTTTGCATTTACAGTATCTTGCCTAGATTGATTCTAAATTACTCACAGAAGATATTTAAACAGTACAATACATGAAACCACAAAGCCAAGATGCATAAGAAAAAGTACATCTCTACAGTACATAGTGTTTGTTAAATGTAAGGACACTTCCACACTGGTCTGCTAATCCGTTTTAAAGCAACATGACATGTTGGTCTTTCAGCCTGCCACAGCAACCATACATACAGCGTGGTGCATTTTGCTGAGGTAATATGCAGCAGTAAGAAAGAGGAGGCTTTTGAATTAAGGCACTCGGAGAAGAGGCTGGAAAGAACAGAAACCTTTATTATATTACAACAGCAGGATCATGACGAATGCTTAGAGCTGAATTGGCATGCAACAATGTGTGGTCTACAATTGTTATCCTATTTTAGGCCATTGTAAATAAGAATTTGTTCTTAACTGACTTGCCTAGTTACATAAATAATATAATAAATTACTATTCCATCAAAGCAATATGCACATTTTTCCAAATTGTCACTTTAATTTTTTTTTAATTGTTCGGAACATTTAACATTATACAAATAGACAAAACTTTTAAAAATAGTGTATATTAAATTAATATATATATATTAAAAACCTAGTTTGTCAAAAGAAACCTGATAACAGTTTTAATTCATGTTGAAAACAGACAAGTTTGACCTGTGTTTCGCTGTGAATTTTGAGTGGTGGTGATGAGATAATTGGGGGAGGAGTTGCCCCGAACCTCAGATCTAGGATCAGTTTGATGAAGCATCTCTGTCTTGACTAGGACTTAAGAAGCACTTGTAACAATGTACAGAGTGGTAGCAGGCCTAATAAGTGTCATAGTGACATCAACTCAACCTTGCTAGTAGAGAATACACTCAGCGGGATCCAGAGGAGCATGATCTACATGGGATACAGTATAGAATGTTTAATATTTGAGATGAGCATTATTTGCAGAAGGCAGTCAAATGCTTGCAGTTGGTGGGAAAAGAGGTGTAACGTTAGTGGTTATGTTAAAAATGTATTTTTTATTCTTGAAGAAGCGCCATTTCAACTTAATAGAGAGCAAGACCGTACAAAATATGACTTGCCTCAATACAGGAGGGTTCTACAAATATATAGCTTAATTTAAAACCAATGTATACTGTACAGTTCCAAACTTTCAGGGTACAGTTGAAGTCGGAAGTTTACATACACTTAGGTTGAAGTCATTAAAACTTGTTTTTCAACCACTCCACAAATCTCTTGTTAACAAACTATAGTTTTGCCACGTCGGTTAGGACATCTATTTTGTGCATGACACAAGTAATATTTCAAACAATTGTTTACAGATTATTTCACCTATAATTCACTGTATCACAATTCCAGTGGGTCAGAAGTTCACATACACTAAGTTGACTGTGCCTTTAAACAGCAAGAAAATTATGTCATGGCTTTAGAAGCTTCTGATCGTCTAATTGACATATTTTGAGTCAATTGGAGGTGTACCTGTGGATGTATTTCAAGGCCTACCTTCAAACTCAGTGCCTCTTTGCTTGACATCATGGGAAAATCAAAAGAAAAACTATAGACCTCCACAAGTCTGGTTCATCCTTGGGAGCAATTTCCAAACGCCTGAAGGTACCACGTTCATCTGTACAAACAATAGTACGCAGGTATAAACACCATGGGACCATGCAGCCGTCATACTGCTGTTAGGTTCTTATTTTTCAAAGTAAATACCTCACGGACAATAGAGAAACTTTAACCAAGTTTAATTCTTCCCAAAGGTTCTGTACAGCTGTAGTCAGACAACACAACATTTGTCCCATTCAGATATATATATATAACCCACTTAAGACTCTCCCCCTTCTCTCCAATGGTTACATCTTATGGTTTCACAGGAAGAGAATAAAGAGGGTAACAGGATACCAAACCTTTATTACTCCCAGATGAGAATCTGTCCTCACCTCCTGACCTCAACCCCTCCTTCATCTAATCCACAGATGTCCATCTGTCTCCCCTGTATCAACACGTTGCTCTCCTCTTGTCATCCAACACATTCCACAGCTATCTGTCTTTCTACAGAGACCCAGTCTCTTTCACTCCTTAATATACTATGCTTCTGATCTATCATGTCTTTAATATCTCAATGTTCAAAATGTCGAATCCAACACCGCTCAGGAAGGAGACGCGTTCTGTCTCCTAGAGACGAACGTACTTTGGTGCGAAAAGTGCAAATCAATCCCAGAACACCAGCAAAGGACTATGTGAAGATGCTGGAGGAAACAGGTACAAAAGTATCTATAAATCCACAGTAAAACAAGTCCTTTATCATATAACCTGAAAGGCCACTCAGCAAGGAAGAAGCCACTGCTCCAAAACCGCCATAAAAAAGCCAGACTACGGTTTGCAACTGCACATGGGGACAAAGATCGTACTTTTTGGAGAAATGTACTCTGGTCTGATGAAACAAAAATAGAACTGTTTGGCCATAATGACTATCGTTATGTTTGGAGGAAAAAGGGGGAGGCTTGCTAGCCGAAGAACACCATCCCAACCGTGAAGCACGGGGGTGGCATCATCATGTTGTGGGGGTGCTTTGCTGCAGGAGGCATTTGTGTGCTTCACAAAACAGATGGCATCATGAGGAAAGAAAATTATGTGAATATATTGAAGCAACATCTCAAGACATCAGTCAGGAAGTTAAAGCTTGGTCGCAAATGGGTCTTCCAAATGGACAATGACCACAAGCATACTTCCAAAGTTGTGGCAAAATGGCTTATGGACAACAAAGTCAAGGTTTTGGAGCGGCCATGACAAAGCCCTTACCTCAATCCTATAGACAATTTGTGGGCAGAACTGAAAAAGAATGAGGAGGCATACAAACCTGACTCAGTTACACCAGCTCTGTCAGGAGGAATGGGCCAAAACTCACCCAACTTATTGTGGGAAGCTTGTGGAAGGCTACCCGAAACGTTTGACCCAAGTTAAACAATTTAAAGGCAATGCTAGCAAATACTAATTGAGTGTATGTAAACTTCTGACCCACTGGGAATGACCCAGAAATAAATGTTTTCCGTTTTTAATATGATAGCTGACTAACCCCAGGACGGTAATTCAACCATGATATCAAGATTATATAGCTGGCCGATAAACTCATTTAGCTATCTAAAAAAATGTTAGCTAACAAAGGCTAATTGACCGACTTTCTGTGACTGATATAACAAGAAAACTGCTAATGCACTATCCTAACTCGCAACAGTAAGTTAAAACCTAGAATGATCCGAGGGCCTCATCCCTCCGTAGACAATGTTCTATATGGCACTATAATGACAGCCTCTCTTCGCTCACCAACTACTCTAAAAGCAAGTCACAATATTGTAACGTGTGGACTAGAATAGCCGAGTTATGCATACATCTTTGATTTTCAGAGTACCTAGCTAGTTACCTAATCATTCTCTTGCAGTTCTTGGTCATTACTCAACACCTGAGAAGAAAAAAAAAGTGGTTTTGAACAGTGTCTCTACTCTCTTCATTTTTTGTTGTTGTCGGATAGCCCAATGCTTGTTGTTTGGAGTCAGTCGGTTAAATGTAACTTTGTGTCGTTTGGAGTCTGATCGGGAGTACGGTAGACAACAATAAAGCTAACATGTATGCAATCTAAGCGTACTTCAGTGCAACATCAAAAACATTTTGGATCGTTTTTGATTGACACTAGTGATCGCCACTTCGCGGTTCACTTATCGCGGATTCGCTATTTCGCGGATTTTCATAATGCATTTTTTTTTTTTTTTGGTGCATTGTGCTCTGCATTCTGATTCGCTAAAAACTCACTCCCGCTTCTTGTATCAAAACATGCTACGAATTGGACACGAGAGATGAGGAGGAAGGACTAACGCTTGGTCGCTTAGCAACCATGGTGCGAATGGCCACTGAACTTAAGCGAGTAGCTGAGGAATGGGACCCTTTGATGAGCCGTTCATTACAGTTCTCCAACGTAATCGATGGTGGCATGTCGGTGTACAAGGATCTTTTTGCAAAGAAGAAAAAAGAGCGACAACAGCTGCCTATCACTATGTTCTTCTCCCGAACAAACACACCTGCACCGCGGGCTTCAGAAGAAGAGAACACTGCAGAGCGCAGTCAGGATGCAGCGGCCCAGTCTGAAGAGCAGTGAAACGGCCTACACGTGAGTCACTGTATTTGTATACATGTAATAGTTGCAAATTGTAAAAAAAAAAAAAAAGTTTTCTATTTCGCGGATTTCACTTATCGCGGGTCATTTTCGGAACGTAACCCCCGCGATAAACGAGGGATTACCTGTATATCTGTCGGACTTCAGCCCATTTCTTCATGTTGTATTGAAGACAGCTCAGGACCCCTTGAGAAAGATGTTTTATTTAGCTCTCTGTATCTAGGAAATGTGGGTTATTTCCCGCTTAGGAGAAGGAATGCATACTGGGGTTGGTTAAGTGAATCCTATTGTATGTGCTCAGCTGTATGTGAGCCCTGGGAGGCACATAGATCGGGGAACTGCTGAACATAAACACAGAGCACGTGGATCACCATTGTTTGGTTTGGACCAATTACATTTCCCATCATTACTGCATCACACTAATATCCTGATTGCATCAACTTCCTCTTTGTCAACAATAGACCTCCTTGTTCCTCCTCCGGATGCAGAGCTGATCAACAACGTCACATAAAAGGTGGGAAATGAGTAGTGGATGGACAGAGACCTGGTGAAGAATGTGGATTTAAAACTTTTAAAAACTTTTTTTTGTTGATTGACTTGAGTTTCATGTCTTTGTAAAGTTATTGTTGTGTATTTGATTATCGGAGTTATTGAGTGTCCTATGTTTACATTTTTATTTTATGATGTTATGTATATAGTTGCTTTGAAGTGGATCCAATTGTATGATAACAAATACTTCTTCTCAGAGGCTACCAAAGCATTTATCCACAGCAATTATGTAAAAATGTACATCAACCAAAATGCTTCTGTTTTTCGATCAATTATTTTTATTTAAAAAAACAAAAACAATCATGCATGGAAACATGTCATCCGGTCTAACTGTCGTCTAACTACGCATGTGCATGCGGTCAAATCAAAGGCATGCCTTCAGTTTGTCACCTTCACGAGGCTGAATGAATAACATGTTCAACTACTTAAGACATTGGCTAGGTTGTGCCTTTAGACTTGGAGAAAATTCAGAACTAAGGAAGAATATTTCACTTCTCATTGACTTCTCGAACAGCAAACCACGGACTGGTCTGATTCGCAAGCGCTCTTGGAGGTCCTGCTATGTTGCGCCTCTGGGTTTAGAAACTGGTCGGACGTTTTCACCCTTCCTTAAAGTTTCTCCGTTTTCACCCCACCCAGTAGGTGGCGGCACACATTTTTTGTTGTTGTAGTTAGTAAATACAAAGTTGCAGAATAAGAAGCTGCACTCAAGCTTGCTCCAGAGCTGTGTTGATCACGGTTATTTCCCTGCGACAGAGAGAACGTTAGCGAAGCAATCATCATGCCTATGTTTTTGGTGAATACTAATGTTGCCAAAAGTGACATTCCTCCTGCTCTGCTGTCTGAGGCAACAGATGAACTGGCCAAGGCGATGGGCAAACCTGTGCAGGTGAGTCTTCCAAAGTTGGCACAGTCTAGCCCACCCACCCCTGTTGTAGATAGCTAATTATCGTTCATTTGATGCTTATGCGTTTTTCTGCGGTGAAGATTAAATTGTAGGGACCCTTTGTTGCAGTTGAGAGATCCATTTGGCATCCCATAACAAAACTGTTACAAAATCGGCCATGCGCAGATCTTATTCCTTAATGGAACACGAGATTCGTGCTGCAGGTCAAATCAAATGTTATTGGTCACGTACATGGTTAGCAGATGTAATTGCGAGTGTAGCGAAATGCTTGTGCTTCTTGTTCCGACAGTGCAGCAATATCTAACATGTAATCTAACAATTACACAACAACTACCGAATGCACACAAATCTAAGTAAAATAATGGAATAAGAATATATACATTTATGGTTGAACAATGACAGAGCGGCAAAGGCAAGATGCAATGATATAACATACAGTATATACATTTGAGATGAGTGATGCAAGATATGTAAACATTATTAAAGTGGCATTATTAAAGTGACTAGTGATCCATTTATTAAAGTGGCCAATGATTTCAAATCTGTATGTAGGCAGCAGCCTCTCTGTGTTAGTGATGGCTGTTTAACAGTATAATGGCCTTGATAGAAGCTGTTTTCAGTCTCTAGGGCCATGCTTTGATGCACCTGTACTGACCTCGCCTTCTGGCGTGAACAGACAGTGGCTCAGGTGGTTGTTGTCCTTGATGATCTTTTTGGCCTTCCTGTGCTATTGGTGTCCTGGAGGGCAGGTCAATTGCCCCCGATGATTCGTTGTACAAACCGCACCACCCTCTGGAGAGCCTTGCGGTTGTGGGCGGTTGCAGTTGCCGTACCAGGCGATGATACAACCTGACAGGATGCTCTCAATTGTGGTGTTGATGTACTATGGTGTTGAATGCTGAGCTATAGTCAATGAACAGCATTCTTACATAGGTATTCCTCTTGTCCAGATGGGATAGGGCAGTGTGCAGTGCGATGGCGATTGCATCGTCTGTGGACCTATTGGGGCGGTAAGCAAATTGAAGTGGGTCTAGGGTGACAGGTAAGGTAGAGGTGATATGATCCTTGACTAGTCTCTCAAAGCACTTCATGATGACAGAAGTGATAGTCATTTAGTTCAATTACCTTTTCCTTCTTGAGTACAGGAACAATGGTGGCCATCTTGAAGCATGTGGAGACAGCAGACTGGGATAGGGAGAGATTGAATATGTCCGTAAATACACAAGCCAGCTGGTCTGCGCATGCTCTGATGGCACGGCTAGTGATGCCGCCTGGGCCGGCAGCCTTGCGAGGGTTAACACGTTTTAAATGTCTTACTCACTGTACTTGTAATAGGTCCAGGACAGGAATACTGTAAATCAAACAACTAGTTCTTATTTATTAAAGGTTTACTTGTGCAATTTCAATGTCACGTTTTAGAATTTTTATTGTGCCTGAATCACGTGATTTTTCACATGATTGTTCCAGCTCCCACTCATTGTATGCTCTGTTTTCTCTTTGCGTGTGTCTCTCTCTCAGTACCTCGCTGTGCACATCGTCCCAGACCAGTTGATGATGTTTGGGGGGAAAGGAGACCCTTGTGCCCTCTGCTCCCTTCACAGCATTGGGAAGATTGAAGGAGCTCAGAAACACTACTCTAAACTACTGTGTGGACTGCTCAACAAACACCTGGGCATCTCCCCTGACAGGTAATGGACACACACACACACACACACACACACACACAGAGTAAAATCCACACGAAATGTTCATACACTAAACACTCCTCTTGTGTCTCAGGATTTACGTGAACTTCTTTGACATGGAGGCAGCGAACGTGGCGTGGAACAACTCTACCTTTGGTTGAGCAAGGGATCTAAATTTCAATGGGAGCTGACCCCTCCTTTCCCCTACACCTTAATGGTATTACAGCACTATTGTAGGCTGTGGAGAGATGAGCAGAGATGCCTTGTTGCTGGGCTGATGTAGAGCGGTATTGATAAATGCACTTAAAATGGATCCTTGCTTTATAACAGACCCTTGATTTGCACTGGACCCTTGGCTATGATATTACAATAAAGTGATTCCACTTGATCACAATTTGTTATGTTACCCCTGTGTTTTTGACATGTTTTACAGACCGGATGCTTTGCACTGCCATTAATTGAGAGCATGCCATAAACAGTCCAATTTGACCTCACACAGACAATCTATTGTGTTCAATTGTTAGGTAAAGATGTATTCACACTCCCAAGTGCACTATACAAACAACCATGAACAGGCGAAGACCGCTAGCTGGGCATTTACTTTTGACACGTTTTGTCATATCTGTGATGCCATGCATCTGTTATGGGGTTCAATCAGAGTCAATAGATAGGTATAAAAATACATTGGATACTGTTCTGAATTGAGAAGCTAGTACTGATATTACATGAATAACTCCCGCTCTTGTGGTAGGAAGTATGTTGCCATTGGTGGATAAAAATCACTTCAGCAGCCACACGCAATTCTAATGGCCACAGTTGTCTATCGTCGAGTATCATTGTGAAGGTAAACCGCCTGTGCTGAAGACCAATCGTATACCTCAGTGGGACCAATACGTCTTGCTTCAAGTAAACTTACAACCATACCGGTTTTCATGATGAACACAAATTGTGCCAAAGCTTCCGTACTAGCTGCACTTCTATCTGAAGCTACGGTGGAACTGTCCTAAGCTATGGGAAATCCAGGACCTCAGGTGAGTTTCAAAATCCATTGGCGATAATTGTTAATGTGAAGAACCCATTTCAAGTACAGGGTTGCATACTGTGTCTCAACTTTTCCATAACTCACAAACATGTAATAGGAATGAATAAATTAAATGAAACTAAAATATATAGGTATAATCTGTACCTAAAACATGCAGGACCAACGCCGGCTCTTAGAATTAAGGGACATTTGAGAAAAATGGTGTGACTGAGGCCACACCCCACTCACATGCACACATAATCAAAACTTATAAGTGTAGCACAATAAAGCTACATTTCCTGTTTTAAGGAGTCAAATTGAAGTAACCATCCATGCCTATTTTCTTGGTGAACACAGATGTAGCCAAGACTGCTGTCCCAGCGGCACTTCTTCCAGAAGCAACAGAAGAACTGGCCAAAGCCATGGGGGAAAATGGCAGAGTTAACTTTGAAACATATAGAGAAATTACATTATAATACAACATTGCAGGGTTATACTCACAATTATCATATTAAATTACTAATATATTATTCTATGGTTATATTGTTTTATCTTCTGCAGTTCTTTGTTCCCATCGTGCTAGATCAGCTGATGACATTCGGGCGAAAGACCGACCCCTGTGCATACTGCTCCCTCCACAGTATTGGAGCTATACGTGAGGAACAGAACCTGCAGTACTCCACACTACTCTGTGGACTACTCAACGAACACCTTGGAATTTCCCCCCTGTACAGAACCAACACACCCACTCTACAGAAGTCAGCCTCTCGCTCGCTCGCTCTCTCACACACACACACACAAACACACACACACACACACACACACACACACAAGCTGATCCATCTCTCTGTTTCAGGATCTACATTAACTTCTTTGAAATGGTGGTACAAAACCTGGCCTGGTTATCATGCCAAGAAATGAAAGAAGAACTGAAGACGTCTGGTCAATGAATGACATAACAAAACTGCTCACCTTTGCTTTAATGTTACAATAAATAGTAGAACTTCTATCTGAAGCTACAGAATAACTGTCCAAGGCTGTGGAAGTACCAGCTAAGGTGAGTTTGAGAATCTCTATTTCGATTGTATGTTGAGAATCTAGAAGGTCTTTGCTACATTAAAGGCCTGTTTTATACTGTCTTAGTTCTCTGTCTCTCATAGCTCTTCAGCATAGGTAGTTCATTGAAATTTTTACTTTGTTGGAGCTCATGAACTAGAGGGAATGATCTTTCATGGAACAATCTAGATAATAGGTCATCTATTGATTATAGATGCTGCATCCAATAAAAAATGGTGTAGCTATTTGTTTTATTGCCCTACGTTATGCGTCATCACGGGTTGATAATGATCATTTTAGGAACAAAGACATAATATATGATTGATATAGTGACAAGTCTCCCATTTTTTCTGCAAACAGTTCTGCGCAATCACCTAAGCAGGATGATCCTCTTAACGGCATGTGCTTGGGGACCGCCCATTTTTACAATTTATCTTCTTAAAATGTGATTTTAAACTTAACCATAAAAACACAGCTAAATGTATGGCTAACCCTAACCTTAAACAAAGACAAAAGCTAATTTTTGTTTTCATACATTTTTACGATATAGCCATTTGTAATTTGTGGCAACTAGTGGAAACCAATGTAAACACTAGCTAGCTGCTACTTTGAAGACAGCCAGCAAATATTACACAATTTGGGGCCTGGGATGAGAGATTGAACGTTTCCGGTTAGCAGATTGACAACGTTTGGCAAGTAATAAAATCATTTTTTCTTCGAGTCAAATTAAGACGCTACCTGTGTTATAGCTATGTAGCTAGCTAGCCAAGTTAGTTCAACATTAGTTAATGCTAGCAAGGCAAGCTGGACAAAATTCACAATTTGTGGCACTGGTATGAGAGATTGAACGTTTCCGACTAGCCGATTGACAACGTTTGGCAAATAATAAGATTATCGTTCGAGTCAAATTAAGATGCTATCGTTATACCCATGTGTTATAGCTATGTAGCTAGCTAGCTAAATTCGTTCAACATTAGCTAATGCTAGCAAGGCAAGCTGGACAAGAGTCTGCTATCTAGCTAGTTAAGTACCTATCTTCAGTATCTCTGGTAGTACTGTTGGTCTACATGAAATAGTAAAAGCTAACAATTACACCAATAATTTCCGAAATATCTAGCTAGCTATTACTAATAGCTAAGCATTTTGCTGGCCTGAATGGCTATTCGTCGCTGATATTCCCTGTTTCACTGGCAAGATGACACTCCACAATGCAGGGTCACCCTTATCATCATGTATTTGACAGTTTGTCCCTATTTCCAGGTGTACTCCATGGGTACTGGTGTAATCTGGAAGCTACGTGCCAGTTTCCCAGCTTGTTGAACTCACTGGGAGGCAAGGCAACTGTGACGTTTGGAAGAGAAGTGGGGTTTATTTTCCAGTGTTGCAGCTATGTCAGAAGCCATCCTCACCTTCCAGTACCAACTCAGTGGCGTTATGGAAACAGTCCTCAAAACCGCCATGCATGAGATCACTCGGCTGGTGAAGGAAGGCTTCCTGGAGGAAGTGACACGGAGCAAGCAGGAAGCGGACGTTTTGAGGATGAAGCTGCAGCAGTGGGAGCAGAAATGGAGGGACAGAGAGGAGGAGAGGAAGAGGAGGGAAGTTGAAGAGAAAGAGCAGAGAAAGAAGAGGGAAGCGAGAGAGCAGATGGGGATGTGTGTGAGCTGCAGTTGTGCTGGAGACACTGAGAAAGGAGAGGCTCTGTCAGGTAAGTGAGGAGCGATGCACGCACACACACTAACACCCCTGATATAGGATCTCTGACTTTGTTCTGTTCAATCCTCAGGAGCAGAGGAAGGTTGTGTTATCAAACAGGAGGAGATGTTCCAGTCAGAGGGACCCAACACTCTCCCAGAGAGAGAGGGTCCACAGGAAACGGACATGTCCAGCTCTTCCTGTGTCTCTGAAAGGATGGAAGAGAGGGAAGCCCATGTGGTCCACATCAAACAGGAGCCCGATGACTGGGGGGATCTAGTATCCCAGATGGTTACATCCACAGATACTACCATAATGAGCCTGAGTCATCTGCAGAGATTGAGCTCCCATTCTGGGGCATGGACCAGTGAGCCTCAACCTCCACTTCCAGCACCATGGGCCAGAGAGCCTCTACCTCCAGCACCATGGGCCAGGGAGCCACCACCGCTACCTCCAGAACCAACACCATGGACCAGGGAGAAGCAGCACCTACTCCCAGGGTCAGGTATACCCACCCAGGCAACAGAGTGTGCTGTGGGAGCCCTGGAGTCCAATCCCTATGGTCTCAGCAACAACACAACGGCACAGCTGGGGGTCAAACCCTACAGGTGCCCACACTGTGAAAAGAGCTTCCCTCAGCTCCGAAACCTGAAAGACCACCAGAAGTACCACCACACAGGGAAAAAGGCCTTCACCTGCTCCCAGTGCGGTAAGGGCTTTGTGTACATGTGCCACCTCAGGGTACACATGCAGTGCCACACAGGGGAGAGGCCGTTCAGCTGCTCTCAGTGTGGTAAAAGCTTTGTCTACCTGTGCAACCTGAAGTCCCACCAGCAGTACCACACAGGAGAGAAACCGTACAGCTGCTCTCAATGTGGGAAGAGCTTCAGCCTTCAGAGTGGCTTGAAGAAACACAGGGTCATTCACTCAGCAGAGAGGCCTTACCACTGCACAAACTGTGGGAATAGATTCTATTCTAGAGCAGACCTGAAAAGACATGAACAGATTCATGCAGCAAGGTAGAACTTTGAGATGAAGCTGGTTGATTTAGAAAATCTGAGTGGAAAAATAACAGCACACGTGTACTATGTTCAATGTATTTGTAGTTGCTGATGCATTTCATGGTGAGAGGAATAAAACCCTTAATGAAGAAATGATTGTCATCCTTAAATGATTTGTCAAACGGTGTCCTTAACTGTTACATACAAAAACAGATATATTAAAAGTAAAGTAGCCATGTCTGACCCAGAACGGCCCATAGATATCATACTCAGGCAAATAAATACATTTGGTACAGCGCTTCAGATAGTTGTCTCAAAGAATATGTTGAATTCCAAAGATTCTAGACGACATTACAACAAAAATATTTAGGCGTTTTGCGCAATTGTATTGGCAGTATGATCACCTCGATGCCACAGATCAGGGGGGTGGAGCCGCAGGACCTCTCCTCAGCTAGTTAGCTGTTAGCTTATTATGTTAGCTAGTACCTGGCTTTGTTACGTCTGTACTACAAGCTATGAGAGATTTGACGTTTGTGACTAGCTGATTTGTTGACGCACAACAACAACCAACGTCTAGGAAGTGGTAATAATATTTTAGATTTGAGTCAAATGGTTGGAAAGCTGTTACTACACTGTTGTTCATATACAGTCATTGGTTATTAAGTTAGCTTAGGTAAGCAGCTAGCAAGCTTGTGAAATGCATTATTTGGTACGCCTAATCACAGGCAAAAAGGGATGTATGGGTTCATGAATTTGTTAGTTACACGCATGTTGCTGGGCTAAATCAATGGTAAGTGAGCTTCCTATTACTGGCAAGATATTTGGGGCATATCAAGACCACATTTGGTGTATTTGACAGCTTGCCCTTGTTTCCTGGAGGAAGATTCCTGACTCTGGGCAGTGGTGTGATCTGGAGGAGGCTAAATCCAAGTCTTTCCAGTATAGTGACCCAAACTGGGAAACAACGGTAGGAAGCTCAGCCAACGAAGACTGTCTGCACTCTGGGACTGGTACCAATAAGGGAAGTGGGATTGATTTGCCAGTGTTGAGTTGATATTGTTGCAGCTATGTCAGAGGCCATCCTCAACTTCCAGTACCAGCTCAGTGGCGTCATGGAAACAGTCCTCAAAACCGCCATGCATGAAATCACTCTGTTGGTGAAGGATGGCTTCCTGGAGGAAGTGACACGGAGCAAACAGGAAGTGGACATCTTGAAGGAGAGGCTGCAGAGATGGAGGGACAGAGAGGAGGAGTGGAGGGGGATGTGTGTGAGATGTGGTTGTGCTGGAGACACTGAGGAGAAAGTAGAGGCTTTGTCAGGTGAGTGTTTTTTCACCACTGAATTTCCCCTCTGGGATTGATTAGGTATTCATCTGTCTAATTACCATGGTTATACCATGTTGATAGTTTAGACAGAGGTAACAGAGCTGTAACCTGTATAGTCTGACACACACATCATGAATACTATCACTGGTTCTGGTATTTCCTCAGCAGCAGAGGGTTATGGTATTAAACAAGAGGAGATTCTCCAGTCAGAGGGGCTCGTTGCTCTGAGGGAGGCCCATGAGGTCCATGTCAAAGAGGAGGCCGATGCACAGGGAGACTGGGGGGATATGGTAACCCTGACAATCCCATACACCGATGCCCCCCATAGTGACCTTGGTTTGTCTGCACCATGTGCCAGTGAGCCCCAGCCTCTATCAACACCATGGACCAGTGAGGAGCAGCCTTCACACCCAGGGTCAGCAGTAATACCAGCCCAGGGGATAGAGAGCTCTATGGGGCCCCCTGAGTCCATGTGCCACCTGAGAATCCATATGCAGTGCCACACGAGGGAGAGGCCGTACAGCTGCTCTCAGTGTGGGAAGAGCTTCAGCCATCAGAGCGTCTTGAAGAGACACAGGGCCTATCACACCGGAGAGAGGCCTTACCAGTGCACGGACTGTGGGAAAAGATTTATCGCTAGAGCGGACCTGAAAAAACATGAACAAATCCATTCAAGGTAACATTGGGCAAAATGTTTTGGAGTACTCGTGTACCAGGGAGAATTAGCTTGCTTGCTAGTTAGCAAAGTTTAAATCGCACTGTTCCTGTTTTTTATATTTTCCAGGGGCATCTGTACCATTTCCAAGGCAAAACTGACAAAGGGAGTCCAAGATAATGAAGATTACGCTGCGCCAGTTCATGTTACATCAAGAACTGGAAGGATTATACCCCTGGCATTATTAGTGAGTTTGAAATGAGATGAAACTTCTTACTCGTCGACCAGGGTTTGTTGTGAAGCAAAGTAGCTAGCTATACTCTTAGGTTTGTTAGCCTCTCCAATCTCCACTTGGTCAGTTAACTTACTGTGTATTTCTTTATTCCTAATAGGCATCAGTAAGACAGGCCCATAAGCAGCTTGGGGAGGACCTCAAATGGAGATTCGGCCCAAATGACTGGTATGCACTTTATTAACAAGGCTGTAGTGATACTGCTCTTTGAAAAGTTGCTTGGTTTCTTAGTTTGATTTATACTTACAGGGATATTTCACCCAAATTACAAAATTACATTGGTTTAAACTTAACAAAAGCATGGATTGCTGTCATACCTTGTCCATAGACTGCTTACAGGGTAAGGAAACCAATATGTCATTTTGTATTTTGGGTGAACTATCCCCTTAAATATTCCATTAGTTGTTTTCAGTTGGTTGCACCATTGCAGACGTGGGTTCAAATTATATTTGAAACTTTGCTTATCCTGCCTAGAGTGTCAAGTGGGTGAGGTTTGCACTTTTGGGATGTTTTGATTTCATATAGTATAGTCAAGTTTATTACATGATCATCACACTCGTATTTCTTTCAATAATCATAACATTATGGTTTTTCAGCTTCAGGTCCCCTCACAACGAGGAGGTGACCAAAGCAGTGATGCAGATTGTAAAGGATGGAGGCAAAAACTGGGGTCCCGACAGCCTCATCAGAAGTGAGTCTTAGCTTTAGTAGCTACCGTATAGTATACATTTACAGGATGTAACAATGTAAAGAATCCATATCTCTTCAAAAATATATTGTTAGTATGTAATGTTGTCTCCTGCTGCAGCAGCCTTCCGTGTATTTCATGATTTGAAACTGAATTAATTGAATATTGCATTCCGTTTAAAATGTCAATTTAATTCAATATTCAAATTCAATAATTACACTGAACAAAAAAATATACGCAACAATTTCTAATATTTTACTGAGTTACAGTTCATATAAGGAAATCAGTCAATTGAAATAAATTCATTAGGCCCTCATCTATGGATCTCACATGACTGGGGTGCAGCCATGGGTGGGCCTGGGAGGGCAAAGGCCCACTCACTTGGCAGGGGAGCCTGGCCCAGCCAATCAGAATTACTTTTTCCCCACAAAGGGGCTTTATTACAGACAGAAATACTCCCTAGCACCCCCCCTCAGACGATCCCACAGGTGAAAAAGCCGAATGTTGAGGTCATGGGCTGGCGTGGTTACACGTGGTCTGTGGTTGTGAGGCCGGTTGGACGTATTGCCAAATTCTCTAAAACGACGTTGGAGGCCGCTTATGGTAGATACATTAACATGCAATTCTCTGGCAACAGCTCTGGTGGACATTCCTGTAGTTAGCATGCCAATTACACGCTCTATGAAAACTTGAGACATCTGTGACATTGTGTTGTGTGACAAAACTGCACATTTTAAAGTGGCCTTTTTGTTGTCCCCAGCGCAAGGTGCACCTGTGTAATGATCATGCTGTTTAATCAGTTTCGGGTGGATGGATTGTATTGGCAAAGGAGAAATGCTCACTAACAGGGATATAAACAAATTTGTGCCCAACATTTTTGAGAAATACACTTTTTGTTCGTATGGAACATTTCTGGTATTTTCTTTATTTCAGCTTATGAAACATGGGACAAACACTTTACATGTTGCGTTTATATTTCTGTTCAGTGTATATTCAGTTTCAATATGGTAGATTTGTAAACTTGATACACAGACAACGATTGCAAACTATCATTTCAAGTTTATCAAAGTTTCATATATTCAACTTGGATGTATCCAAATTCAGGACAACATCCTGGTTCTTTGCAAGGCAGGAAAAGTAGAGGAGAAAAGATAGAATTAAACGCTCACTGTGGTAAACAGAAGAGTGTCAGTTTCTGAAGTCAATGTGGCATGTTGAATTTATTTTCTTCCTATGAATTTGGCTCTAGCATTTGAACCTTTTTGACCTTAATTTAAACTATTATGACCCCATTCCTGAAAGTTAAGACTCTGAAATATGGATGTGCCTTCTGTTCCCATCTATGATGATCACAGACCGCGTTAGAAGCGAGTGCCACAAAAACCACAATTTGGTCCACATAAAAATACAGTTGATTTGCCCTGTCATAGCCCTTCTAAGGATAGCCGTTCCATTCCCTATTTAATCTTGCTCTTGTGACTGACTGGGATCGAACCAGATCTCCTTCATGTCACAAGACTGTTAGCCCACTTAGCTAAAGCCTATAGGGATAAGTTCAGGAAGTTTATGTAAAGGACGACATGGTGCTTAACGAGTACCGCTCCCCCCCCGGTTCAACTCATATGAAACTCGAACTCAGGACTTCTGCCTTGCAAGCACACGTGACTTCCTTCCTGATGTGTTCCAACCCACCATGCTATTGTAGAGGTCCTGAGTCAATGGATGCCACCTTTCCAACGAGTCAGTTCGTCAAATTTCTTCCCCGCTAGAACTGCCCCGGTCAAGTCAAGTGCTGTTATTGTGAAATGGAAACATCTAGGAGAAACAACGGCTAGGCCGTGAAGTGGTAGACCACACAAGCTCACAGAACGGGGCCGCCGAGTGCTGAAGCGCGTAGCGCTTAAATATTGTCTGGCCTCAGTTGCAACACTCATTACCGAGTTCCAAACTGCCTCTGGATGCAAGGTCAGCACAAAAACTGTTTGTTGGAGCTTCAAGAAATGGGTTTCCATGGCTGACCAGCCGCACACAAGCCTAACATCACCATGCACAATGCTAAGCATCGGCTGGAGTGGTGTAAAGCTTGCCGCCAGTGGAAACGCATTCTCTGGGTTGATCACGTTTCACCATCTGGCAGTCCAACGGACGAATCTGGGTTTGGCGGATGCCAGGAGAACACCACCTGCCGACTGCCTAGTGCTAACTGTAAAGTTTGGTGGAGGAGGAGGAATAATGGTCTGGGGCTGTTTTTCATAGATCTAGTGAAGGGAAATCTTAACGCTACAGCATACAATGACATTCTAGACGATTCTGTGCTTCTAACTTTGTGGCAACAGTTTGGGGAAGGCCCTTTCCTGTTTCAGCATGACAATGTCCCCGTGCAGAAAGCGAGGTCCATACAGAAATGGTTTGTCGAAATCGGTGTGGAAGAACTTGACTACCCTGCACAGAGCTCTGACCTCAACCCCATCAAACACCTTTGGGATAAATTGGAACGCTAACTGCAATGTGTTCCAACATCTAGTGGAAAGCTTTCCCAGAAGAGTGGAGGCTGTTATAGCAGCAAAGGGGGGGACTAACTCCATATTAATGCCCATGATTTTGGAATGAGATATTTGACGAGCAGATATCCACATACATTTGATCATGTAGTATATATCCAAAACGATTTGAGCGCTAGAGCCAAATTCATAGGATGAAAATAAATGCAACATGCCACATTGGCTTCAGAAACCGCCAGAAGCTTCCGTTTACCACAGTGAGTGTTAAATTCTGTGTTCTCCTCTGCTTTTCCTGGCTGGCAAAGTACCAGGATGTTGTCTCTGGTTTTGAATCTGAATTAAAGAACCGAATTTGAAAACTGAATCTGAATGCATCTGTGAAGTTGAAAATATGAAACTTTGAAATGATAGTACCATATTGAAACAAATATAAATAGAGAATTTGAATATTGAATTAAGTTGAAATTGAATTTGAAAACTTAACGTAATATTCACTCAATTCAGTTTCAAATCAGGAGGAAATACAAGTTCGATTTATGAATAAAATTATTGAATTTGTGCATTACAAATATTAAATTCAAATGTATGCAATTCGAATACAATTTATGGTGGCACTGAAATCGCTCCATAACAAACAACAACTTATCACGTTGTATCACATCCACAGTATTTTAATATAATCATTTTTTCCTTTCCATAGAGGCGTGCAACAGGGCTTATGAGTATTGGAAGGCTCAAGGGAAGATTGAACTGGAGGGCAGTGTGGAGGTCATCAAGAAGAAGAAAATCCTCACCAGCAGGCGGAGCAGGGTATGCTATCAGTAACACACAACACCACTCAATATAATCCCACATCACTCAGACATAAGAACATGTTATTGTGCATTTAACTTGTAGGATATTATTCACGTTGAAAGCTTATATATATACACAATGTCGGTACTCACAATTTCACCAATAAGTTATGTATTGCTAGTCTGAGTACCAGTCTCTTTAGCTAACTGTTGCCGGAAGCTCAGTTACAGTCACTAACGCTCTAGATAACATAAAAACATCCTAAGCAGCTCTGCCAGGGTGAGTCAAATGGTCAGAGTGTTCTCTCATTTGTGTCTGGAAGTAGCTAGCAAACTTTAGCCAGTTAGCTTGGGTGCTTGAATGCCATTGTGAGGGCAGGTCGCTCGGCTCAACCCTACTCCTCGGCCAGAGAGTCCGGTGTGCGCTCTAAATGCTCCAAGATGTAAACATTCAGAATTTAGGACAATCTGACAACACTCTGAATTTCCAATCTGGCCCTGAAACCATCATGGTCAGCTAATAATCCCCAGTTTACAATTGGCTCATTCATCCCCCTCCTCTCCCCTGTAACTATTCCCCAGGTCGTTGCTGCAAATGAGAACGTGTTCTCAGTCAACTTACCTGGTAAAATAACGGTAAAAAAAAAAAAAAAAAAAAAAACATTTAGAAATGACCCAGAGCACACTGACACACTTGAGGCAATTTATGAACGCACCCTAAATATGCGCTGGAGTTGCTCATTGGTGGTTGTAAATAACATTAAAAGGAAAAAGCCACTCATTCCTTTTTTAAATTTTGTATTTATTTTACCTTTATTTAAATTAGGCAAGTCAGTTAAGAAATTCTTATTTTCAATGAAGGCCTAGGAACAGTGGGTTAACTGCCTTGTTCAGGGGCAGAACGACAGATTTTTACCTTGTCAGCTCGGGCCACCTTTCCTTCCAGTTCTCTGCTGCCAGTGACTGGAACGAATTGCAAAAATCGTTGAAGCTGGAGACTTACATTTCCCTCACTAACTTTAAACATCAGCTTTCTGAGCAGCTAACCGATCGCTGCAGCTGTACATAGCTATCTGTAAATAGCCTACCCAATCTACCTACCTCATCCCCATATTGTTTTTATTTACTTTGCTGCTCTTTTGCACACCAGTATCACTACTTACACACCATCATCTGCTCATCTATCACTCCAGTGTTAATCTGCTAAATTGTAATTACTTTGCTACTATGGCCTATTTATTGCCATACCTCCTCATGCCATTTGCACACACTGTATATAGACTTTATTTCTTTTTCCTATTGTGTTGACTGTACGCTTGTTTATTCCATGTAACACTGTGTGGTTGTTTCTATCGCACTGCTTTGCTTTATCTTGGCCAGGTCGCAGTTGTAAATGAGAACTTGTTCTCAACTAGCTTACCTGGTTAAATAAAGGTGAAAAAAAAGAGGCAGACAAATAGGAAACATGTGGTAGACCCTCTGTTAAATTCCAAATTTCTCTTGGTATTAATATTGCAAAAATATGATCAATGCCTCATTCGAGAGAAGACATAATCCCAAGTTATGACCAGTGCATGCGGAGGAGTATTTCTGTGGGGGAAAAACTCATTCTGATTGGCTAGGCCTGGCTCCACTGTGGGTCGGCCTGCCTCCCATGGCTGCACCCCTACCCAGTCATGTAAAATCCATAGATTAGGGCCTAATTAATTTATTTTAATTGACTGATTTCCTTATATGAACTGTAACTCAGCAAAATCATTTAAATTGTTGCGTTTATATTTTTGTTCAGTATAGTTTGAGAATTTAGAGTGAGCTAGCAAACTGGTTTCATCTGGACAAATAACGTAAACTCATACATCGCCTTGGTCCGTACAATTGCCCTTATTTTAGCGCCACAAAAACGTAATACTTCCAGATCAACTGTAATGTCAATACCATTGTAAAGCACAATTTCTCCCCTTTCCACCAGAATCAATTACATGACCTAAATGCTGCCCATTTCTGCATAATTCAAGCAGGCAATGAGCCCCGTCGGGTCTTTTTGAAAATGGCAGGAGAGATGTGTGGGAAAATTGTTTTTTTTCACTCGATCTGTCCAACTTATCACCTTATCGCCTCTAAAATGTTAGTAAAACACTATAAAGAGTTTATATAATGTGTGATTACATACCTATTTGAAGGTTTGTGTCGAATTTGAATCAGGTTTTTAGGGTGGTGCTAAAGTGATCTTAGGAGTAAACAGCAGCTTTGAGAATGATGATCGCATGCAATGATGACGCAAAAAATGACAAGGTATCCCCCCTTACCCCCGTCACTGTCCAATTCTTGTTTTTAAACTACGAGAGAAGTGCTACACTTGGTGGAGAGAGATTGTAAGACAGAAATAGTTGCTTTATGCGTGCTGACATGACACGTCACAATGTAACTGAGGGTCCGTTTTTTCAACTTTTCTCCAATACTATAGAGCCATTACCATGTCGATCAACGCTTGAATAGAAACCTAGTTCACACCTCTGATTTCGAAGTCAACACAGTCGCATTAGTTTTCTTTGTAGCCTCGTTTGAATGTTGCGGTTGCGCACATTTGTACGGAATGGGGTGAGTTTATGTTAACTGTTGCTTCTCAACCGGATACTAAAGTGTTCTTTGAAGAAAAAAGTTTTAGTTCCAAAATTTGTATAGACGTTGTGATTGGAGGATAGCTGTGAGGGTACTTGAGTCAGGATCAAATCCTATGTTCTTTTAGAGCTCATTAATGATAGAATGTTCATATTTGAAGATGGTGGAAAGGCCAGGCACTTTGGCACATGACATGGAGTACAGGGAGTGGGTTATCTAAAGAGACTGGTACCCAGGCTAATGTATTGCTGCTTATTCGTCCTTTCTCTGTAAAATTTCAGCTCTTCCAGAAGAGAGTAAAGGTGGGAGGAGAGCTCCTCGCCACAGAAGATCTGGACTTCCTGGTTGGAGCAGACCCCAACTTCATGTCGGACGAGGAAAGTGATGCTGAAGACAAGTTCACCTATCATGTGCTCCCTCCCAGGTGGCGTTGCTCGAGGTTGACCCAGATCGTACGACTCTGTCAGATAACCTTAGATGACAATCGCCTTAAGGGCATTGAGCCAAAGTCGGCTCGCTCCAGAAAATTACAGGGGGGTAGATTTACCTCCCGCCACCCCCCAAAAGGAGAGGCTAAACAAGTGTATGTGAATAAAAATGATAAATGAACTGAATTGTTGTCATTATTTCTTAAATGGGTTAAGTGAATGGTCAAACAGTGTTGTTGACTATTACAAACACACTATGAATCAAGACTTCTTACTGTTCACATTCTGGTAAATACATTTTGAAATTTCCTTCCGTTCATTTTTTAAGTGGCGAGTCTCTTGATTTAAATTGCCTCTAACCAGTGATTTATGATAAACTAAACCTAACCCCATCCTGGGCAGTGATTATAGGAAGTGAAAACTAAAACTGACTCTAGATCTGTGTCACAGAGGTAAAGGGCTGTCCATTTTTTGGTTGTGCCAGAGCTAGGACCAATTTAGCAGGAATAATGGTTTAATAATGGTTTAATGCAGACCACAATGTTGATACCTGCCATTGGACAGTTCTGGTGTTATGAGACTGATGGTTTCTTGACACAGATGATTTGTTTACATAACAGGTTAGGATGATTCACAAGGCAGGTTAGGAAAATGGTTAGGCGTAGATACAACGCTACAGTTGTCAACAACCATTGTCCCCAGCGAACAAGCCACGGACCAATGGCGAGCATCAATGGGTGTCAACTTGATATCAAGAAACGCCTATATCAGAAAACGCCCCTAATTGCGGTCTGCCAAAGCAACATCGAAATCCCTAGGTAAAATCGCGAGGAAAGGTCGCCAACGAGAGGAAGTCCACATGGAAAAATGGTGGCTACTCGAGAAGCGTTTGCATTACAACGGACAGTTAAACAACAGTAAATGTTGTTATTGCGTTCTACATACGTTGAAGATATACACAACGACAAAGTCAACGGAGTCCGTTGTTTTAGGGACCGCTGTTTTTGCAGGTGTGTGTTTCTCCGTTATAGCCATCAATGTGATGAATTCTTCGCTGCCATGTTTACTTTTCGCGCGCGGATCCTCCTCTAGCTGTGCATATTCCAGCGTGTTGTGTTGAACTTGCTCGTCTGTAAGCAATGCATAAAGCTTTGTGAATGATGACAACCGTCTAAACAGTATACCATGCAAGTATGGACGCATTTTATACTGTTAACTAGATAGCTAGCTATTGTGACATGGCATCTTACATCGTTTATGCTAGTTATCCCACAATGTCTTCATCGTAGTCGAGTAAATTACTTGAATGTTACATAAAAAGTATTTGACGTTTGTAGCTAGATGACAAAAACATCCCATTACTAGCACCTGCTGCAAGACCGCTTTGATCACTAGTCAACTATTACTCGGTATCTGTCTTTTTAGTTTGAAACAGCTTTATCTACCGACTTTATTTTGTTAAAAATGAACACCCCAAATACTTTACCTTACCTTGGATACATTACAGCGTTGGTCTACTGTATGTAACTAACTATACCACCTTGCCTGTGGCCTTGACATGATTCTTCTTTATTGATAGTTGAGCTTCCATCTGGCTTCACACAGACCTGAGTCAGGTGGAGGCGGAGCCACTTAAACCAGAAATGTCGGAGAAGGTGCAGAAGGCCTTCAGGGTGCAGCTGTCCTCTGTCATGGACTCCCTGCTCACAGCTGCCGTGTGTGAGATCGCCAAGATCTTTGAGGGCAGTCTGAATGAGCAGCAGGAGGAGTTGACACAGAAAGGAGACGAGATCTGTGCCTTGATGGAGAAGCTGAAGCAGGCGGAGAGGAGGTTGAGGGAGGGAGCAAAAGGAGGAGAGGACCCGGACAATACCTCTGGACGAACAGTCTTTTCCATGACGGCAAGTTCTGAGATGGAAGGTAAGTTGATAACGCATAGACAAATAGCAACATCATTTCAGGGCTTGTGGACTGTGTAGATATGCATGTTCTCCCTCCCAGTTGGTGTCAGCGCTGCTCTATTATGTTTCTCATTAAATTTGTATCTTTGGGTTTCTATGCAGTACCCGATTGGTGTGAGCCCCTTCAGTCAGAAGATTCCTTAATACCGCCCTCAAAGATCAAAAGGGAAAATGAGTGGTCATGTGTGGACCTGCGACCACTGAGTGTGTCTCTATGGCGCATCCCTAACATCAAAATAGAGGTCAGTCACCGGTCCGGTGTAGGAAACCTGAATCAATAAACAGACAGTCATTATGCACACCTGAATGTAGCCAATGGGCTGAACAAAATAAGTGGCTTCTGTTTAGAATTAGGTTAAATGTCTGCTTTATTATTAGTACTTTGGTGGTGTATTTGGTTGCGATCAGAGGCTGATGATACTCTTATCATATTCATTATGAGTGTGTTTTAGCAGGCTGAAGATTTTGATAACCACCTGCTGACGGCCCTAGCCAGGAGTCCTCCACGAAAAGGTAAGAGTGAATCATCCTTGGCCCTCGTAATTATAATTCAGCTCCTGGTGCAGGACATCACTGACTCCATCCTTTTTGCTCCTATTTTGCAGGGTTGGCTGCGGAGTGGTTGTTAAACAGACAGTTAAGAGACTTACCTGATCTGAGTGCGACCGGGTCAGGGTACAGTCATGTTTCAGTGGGACGCGGTCGGGGCCAGGGGCTGAGGAAGACCCATGGTCGTCTGCTGCCCATGTTCGAACAAGAAAACCCGGAACCCCAGAGCAACCCGGAACCCCAGAGCAACGACCTATCAAACAAGAATGTCTTAAGTCACCACAGAAGACAAGGAAAAGATAGTGACTTACAAAACAAACACATTGAGGGGAGTCATGGGAACATGAGTGACGTAGTGAAGAAGGTAGGGAGGAGAAGAAAGCATTTCAAAATGCAACCTGATGCGGTAATCAGTGGAACTGACAAGAGTTTCAGCTGCAACTACTGTGGGAAGGGCTTTGGCCGTGAGTTTGGTCTTTCTGTGCACATGAGGTCTCATAAAAAGGTGAAAATCAAGGGGACATACAAATGTCCTAAGTGTCCCAAAAAGTTTCAGTACCCAAGTGCTCTTAGTGTGCACACGCGGGACAACCACGAGAAGAGCGAACCTTGCTCCAGCGTCAAAGAAATTTTAGACTCAGTCAAGCACGAAGTGAAACCCCTCTCCCCCAGCAGAGCCAAGCCTACTTCCTGCGACAACAAACCTCTCTCTGCCAGCAAGGCTAAACCTCTCTCCCCGAAAGACAAACCTGTGTCCCCAAACAATAAAGCTGGCACACCCAAAGAAAGCAGCACACATCCAAAAGGGTATTCTTGTTACATTTGCCACAAGAAATACACTTCTGCATATTCCCTGCGGGACCATGGGCGTATTCACACAGGTGAGAGGCCATACCCTTGTAACCAGTGTGGGCAGAGGTTCCGTGTAAAGCAGTTCCTGATATTACACTTGCGTAAAGCCCATGCGGATGTGTATGGGGGTGAGGAGAGCAGTGGAGACCTCTCCTGGACTGCACCAGTGGAGGAACCCATGGCAAACGGTGCGGAGCAGCAACCTGCCATCAAGACAAGAGGCAAAGATGATCGACGAGCAGACGGCCTGTTCCAATGCACAGTGTGTAAAATTCTGCTAAGTTCACAGATTAGCCTCGTTCAACACTTTTGCATCCATACAGGTGAGAAAGCACTGAGCTGCGAAGTGTGGCAAGGAATTCCGCTGCCATCCCGTCTTGATCAGCCACTGGAGGTCCGCCCACCCGGGAAAGAAGCACTGGTGCCTGAAGTGTGTGAAGCAATTAGAGACAATGGCAGAACTTAATAGACATTTGCTACAAGTTCACCAGTTCAAGAAACAGATCCCGCTGTCCTCGCTGTAGCAGGACTTTCCACAACAGTAATTACCTTAGGATCCAGTATGAAACTGTCCATGCCTGAGTCCACATGGCTCCACCCAGTCAAATTGGAGTATTCAGTAGGGCCGGGGGTCAACTCCAATTACATTCAGGAGATACGTTTGTTACGTCTATTTGCAGTTACATTTGGGATTTGAAAAGGGCTGTTCATTTTCAACGAAGGTTTTTGTAATCATTGACTGATGAAAAAGGAATTGACCCCAACCCTAGTGCCCCATGAACTAACATGATGCTGAGAGAGGATGACGAAAGAGAACTCAACTTGATATGGTGATCAATCAGTTGTCTTGTGGGTAGCAGGTTCTCAGCTGATCACTTTTTTAAAAGTCAGTGCCAGACTGGTTTATGATGATTTTAAAAGTCTTGGGAGCATGGTTTTTGTTTGATGTTTTTGTTCCATGTAAATGTGTCTATTCTGTATTATGACAAATGTAACATTAATTGTACTGTATATTCCCCCTGTTAGGAAAGTCACAGGGCAGAGAAGACCCATGTTTTAGTCTCTTCTGATAATATTCGTTTGCTCCAACTGCTTTTTTTAAAACAAATTAAAATCAGACATTACTGGAGGTTGTCATTTTTTTAATAAGGCATACTACAATCATGATTACCAAGATTCTTAGTGACCTTTTTATGAATTACAATGATTTAAAAAATGTTGATTTACTTTATTTAACTTGGCAAGTCAGTTAAGAACAAATTCTTATTGACGGCTTGGCAAAAGGCCTACGGGGATGGAGGCTGGGATTCAAAATATAAATATAGGATAAAACACATCACGACAGGAGTGTCCACAGTGGGCTTCATCACCTTCAGAGCATCTCTTACAATCAGGTTGATTGTGTGGGCAGATAAAGCCGGTTCAGATAAAATGGATGATGGGTCCATTTTAACATTTTCCTTGATTTGGTTATATTAGCTGCATTGTCGCTAACACAACAGACCACTTTTCCATCTACTTGCCGCTCTCAAAAGTTCCTCTGCCAAGTTCTCTGAGGTGTGTCTGTCGCTGAACTCAAAGCAGTCCAGAAGACAGCTAGAAAAATCTTTAATGAAGTGACATGTAAGAAGTGGTTACCCTCGATGTCCAGTAGTCAGTGGTAAGGCAAACTGCAGTAGCTTTTTGGACTCTTTCCCGCACTGAAGCCTGTGTGCTCTCGTACAGTTGTGGAATAAGTGATTTTGAAAGGGTTTTCCTGCTTGGAATTGTGTACATTGGGTTTAGACTATTGCTATAATTTCTAAAACCTCTGTCCTCCACGATCGAAATGGCTGGAGATTGGTGGCAATCATTTTAGCCAATGTAATATCAATTTGGCCTTGTTTTTCTATAGACATAGACTTTGGCATAAACTGGTCCATAGAAGACTGCGTTGCTGTTGTTCGCAGAGTAGGCCTACTTGACTGAGTGGATACATCTCCACGCGTGGAGGTGCTGGCTCCACCACTATCACTAGCAGGCCCGCTAGTTTCTCCAAGCTCCGCTACAGCTAACTTTACAGTCGGGTGCACAGTTCGCATATGCCGGTGTAGGTTGTGCGTAGAACCGGCTTTATCTGAGATTTTGTTTTGGCAAATTCTACACTGTGCTCTAATAACATAGTCTACATTATTAAAATGCATCCAAATACTACTGTGCTTCTGACTCATTTTCCAGCTGTTGTTTTCACAGCTGTCCTTCCTCTCTCCTCGGATGCTAAGTGTGTGACTGTGAGTGAGTTGGCTCGGCCCTCCCTCACGCATCTTTGGTTCATTGGTTGACACTGCGTGTCTGATTGACAGGAACAACAGGTGAGGCTGTTAGTCTGAGCAGACAGAACGATTGTGTGTGCGCTTGAGCATTTAGGCATATATTATTTTATTTCTTTTTTCGTTCTTTGAATTAGTTAATTCTATACATTTAAATCTTTTGATTATTCATATCTTCATTTTAAAAATATTTTAATAAATAGATTAGGCTCTTCTGATATGCGAGCCGGCTCCTAACATTCACCTACAAGAGCCGGCTCTTAGAGCTGACCCATCACTAGGACAGACTATGTTTGCTCCCACACTCTCTATTGGTTACACAGACTTTTGCACTCCATCCTATTCTAACCACCTCTCGCTGGCTTTGTATTCATGTTACCTGATGAAATTGCTGTATCATACGATCTTGTTGCCATCTAATGCACATTCAAGTGTCATTCCTTGATTGTATTACTGTTGATGATATCTGGAAATGTGCATGTACACCCTGGCCCATCTACTGTAGATTCTGACCAATTCTGACTTGTGCTCTGATATCTGGTTCACTTATTTCTGCTCTTGTAAAAGCCTGGGTTTTCTGCACGTTAACACTAGAAGCTTATTACCTCAAATGGATCAATTGAAAGTGTGGGTTCACAGCTTCAATCCGGGTGTGTTGGTCATTACTGAGACGTGGTTAAGAAAGATTGTTTTGAATACTGATGTTAAACTTTCTGGTTATAACCTTTTTCGGCAAGACAGCTCTTCCAAAGGTGGGGGAGTGGCAGTCTTTACCAAGGATCACCTTTAGTGCTCGGTTGTCTCCACAAAGTCTGTCCCCAAACAATTTGATTTGCTGGTTTTAAGCTTTAAACGTTCAAATAGCTCTTCGTTGACTATTGCTGGGTGTTATCAGCCTCCATCAGCACCAGCCTGTACCCTACCTGCCCTACGCTCTCTCCTGGCCCCTTACACTAAGTCTGACTTTGTCCTGCTAGGTGACCTAAAATGGGACATGCGTAAACCACCTGGCCAAGTCCTAAAGCAATGGGACTCCCTAAATCTTTCTCAGATTACTACCAATCCCACAAGTTATGACTCCAAACCCCCAGAAAAAGGCTACTCTCCTTGATATTATCCTCAAGGAAATAATCCTGATAGGTATCAGACTGGTGTTTTCTGTAATGACCTTAGTGATCACTGTTTTACAACTTGTGTTCGTAATTGCTGCTCAATGAAATTACTTGTCCTGATTTGTCATAGACACTTGCTAACAAACACTTTAATGAGCAAGCCTTCCCTCTTGACCTGGCCTCTGTAAATTGGTACAGAATCAGCTTGTTCCCATCTGTCGAAGACGTTTGAACCTTCTTTTTGATATTTTCTGTGGTATTGTTAACATGCCCCCGTAAAGAACCTTTTTATTAAACAGGTTCAGCCCCTGGTTCGACCGTGATCTTGCAGAGTTACTCCACCTCAGAATTGCATTTGGCGAAATGCTCAGCACATGCATACTCAGGCTGACTGGCTCTCGTTCAGGCAAATGAGAAATAAGTGCACTCAGGCTATCCGGAAGGCCAAAGTTAGTTACTTTAAGGAGCAGTTCTCTCTCTGTGGGTGTAAATGTTGAAGCGGTTTCTTGAGTCAAAGGATGCCATCATCTCTACCCTGGCCATTGTCAATGCACCTGTTGATGCTCTGAGCCAAGAGGAATGGGAGGTGGTGGAGGAGGTGTGTGCCTCAAAAATGATACTCCTGTGTAAGGGTCTGCAGCGAATCACAGCCAGCCGCCAGAGAAAAGCAAACGTAACCACAGGACATGTGACAGAGTTGATGGACACCCTATGTTCATCAATGCTGCACTTGACCCCAGGTTCAAGAAGTTAGCCTTCAGTGATGCTAGAGCGATTGATGAGGCTCTTCAAAGAATAACCTCGGCAGCAGGGAGGGACAGCCCCAGCAGTCAGCTGGCTTGGGCACCAGGGCAACAGGGAGAAGAGGGAGCAGATGGAGCAGAAGCACCAGCAGTAGTGCCACAAATGTCTGCTGTTTGGATGCTGTTTGACAAGAAACTGGGGATGCAGCACGAAGGAATCCCTCAGCAGATGCCATAATGGAGGGTGGAAGAGATGGTGGAAGAACAAGGCCTCTATTTGCCCACGGCTTACTAAAGTCATGACAGGGAGACTGCATAGTGGCCACATCTGTTCCCTCTGAGAGGGTCTTCTCGAAAATGAGACAAATAATTACTGAGAGAAGAAACCGCATCAGCCCCTGGAAAGTGAGGCAGCTTGCATTTCTGAATGCAAATCTCTCATAAAAGCAAAATATGGTCAGCATTATTGTGTGCTGCTGGTTATAACATGGCAATAAAGAATAGAGAGAAAAGAGGGACCAGTTTAATGTTTTAAGTGAGATACTGCAGTTTTGCACATTATTTATTTTTATTTGATAGGGTGGAATATTCTATTATTGTTGTTCAGATTGTATTCGTTTTCAGTTGTTACATTTATATGCACTTTGTTTATATACATTAAAAAAGTTATACTTTAAATGCACATGTGTAATAGCATCCTTCTTTTTTTACATGTATTTCAATTTGTGGGATGCTGCAGTTTTGCTAATTGTTATTTATTTTTCTTTGATATGGTGCAATATTCTATTCTGCTGTTCAGATTGTATTCGTTTTGAATGGTTAGATTTATATGCACGTTGTTTATATACATTAAAAAGTTATACTTTTATAATTTTAATAGCATTCTTTTTCATAACACACCAATACATTTTTAAATACATTGTGGTTAAGGTAGAGTATGATTTAATTTAATAATTTAATAATAATTCTTTTAACACCAATCATAGTCAAACTAACGCAAACTGTTTGACTTGAAAAAATACAAAACATATTTTTTTTAAAGAGCCGTTTGGGAGCCAAAAGAGCCGGTTCTTTTTGGTGAGCTGAGCCGAAACCAGCCGACTCACTGAAAAGAGCTGGAATGCGCATCACTAGTCCCACGGTTGGGTAAACAAGAAGGTTTGTGATTGCACAAACATTGACAGTAAAAACCTCAATAACAAATATGAAATGTTCCCCGTTTGCTTGGTCATTAATTATTATTTCAAGCCATTGGATCTTCAGGTTGATGTGTCGTTTCTGTTTTGTCAATGTGCAGTATAGCTCCATACTCTGGTCACCTTTGGTTCCACTGCTATCCATCTCCCATCACCCGTTTAGGGAACTAGGAGAAACTGAAGTCACGCTATCGCGAGACTGAGAATCAACATGGCTTGCTTCCATAGATTTCGCTAGCCATTTTAGTCAATAGAAAAATTCTAAATTCTGCAAATTTGAGTTGTCCACTCAAATTCCAAATGACTCGGCTACTACAGCAAGTATTGTAGCTACATGCAGACGTTGCTCTTACAGGTTTCTTGCATCTCTGTTAACGAGCTAGCTAGATAACGTTAGCTGAGCCTGCCATCTAGAGCTAACCTTGTTTAGCCATCCTACGTTAGCTTGATTCGCCTGGTTGCAGTCTTCATAGTGCTTGTTTTGTGGTAAGTGTAATCTTTTATTATTAGCATGTAGACTGGATGTTAGTGATCTAAGTTAGCTATCTAACGAGAAGAGATTCTGGACGGGTGTTGGCTACTTGGCTATGTAGCTAACGTTGGCAAGGTAGTTATGCTTCAGACTGGCTCAGAACGAGATTATTGTGGTGGAGAAGAGACAGACGCAGGTTGACTCCCACATCACTGTATGTCAGAGGGTCACATCTTTCTAAAATACTGCTGCGTCTTCTACCTTAGTGACCACCTCTTCTTAACCACCCACCTGGGTAACACACCCCACCTGATTGACAGCACAGAAGTCCTCTTCTCCTTGAGTCTCGGTGTAATCATCTGCCCTATTTATCTACCCCTGGTTCCTCCCGAGCAGGGGGTAAGGGACGCCACTATCGCCACGATGCTGGACTCTGTGAGGAATGCTTTCCACGCCCAGCTAGCCACTGTCATGGACTCTCTTCTGGCGGCGGCGGTGTGTGAGATAGCCAAGGTCTTCGAGAGCAGTCTGTGTGAGCAGCAGGAAGAGCTGATGCAGAGAGGAGAGGAGATCACAGCCCTGAGGGGAAGGCTGGAGCGGGCAGAGAGGAGGCTGAAGAAGGGAGGAGATGGAGGAGATGGTCTACTGGATGTGATAGAAGGACCAGCAAGGAAAATAGGAGGAGATGACAGCCCAAGGCAGCAGTCTGAACCTAGACCTGGTAAGAGAATCAGATGTGTCTCTTGTACTGATTTTTAGGAACATTTCTTTTGAAACTAACACTAAACTACTGTCTGTCCTGCTCCGTCTGTGTAGGTTCAAGCTGGGAGTCGGATGCCGCCTCTGAGACCCCCCCACTGGTCCAAGACAGGGGGTGTAAGGAGCCCCCCAGGATGAAAAAGGAAGAGACAGAGCTGGAGGGGACTTCCGTCAAAGAAGAGGTCAGTCACAGTCATTCTCTAACATGATAAGAATGTCTGTCTTTCAGTCTTGTTACTAAGATTGTTGAGTTGTATTTTCAAAGATTAACTAAAACAAATGCTTTTAACACTGCAATGATGCTAGCCCCCACATTAACTTTTTTATTTTCTTCCTTCAGCTTAAACATTGCCCTCTTCCACAGTTTGGGGAGTCCCACCCTGCCCCTGTGGAGGGGAAGGGACACGGGCCAGGGGGGAGCTGTGCTGCTGGGAGCCAGAGGCTGGGAGACCCCCTGTCTGACACACCAGGGACCAAGGCAAAGTGTAAGGACTTTTAACCTTTAACCAATAAATCTGCACATTTGTGCTTTAGATCAAGTGAACCTCTGTTGCATTGGGCTTGTGTCTGCAAACATAGAGTAATTATAGATGTAATTATTGTGGAGTTGTTGGTTTGTATGTTTTGTCTTCCGTTTTTGATGTTTCTTTAAATAACTCTGTTCCTATCTCTTGCTAGTATCCCATTGGGATGGAGACCATAGACCTCTTCAAAGCCAGAGCTCCACTTCCTTCTTTCAAGAACCCCGGGTTGGACATTTTTCCCCCAGACCTGACCACAGGTCTCCTGGGCTTGACCCCTGGGCGAGTGGGGTTCCTCTAGACCTTCAGGATCCTAGCTTCCTGGATCAGAGCCCAGACCAGGTACTAGAACAGAGAGAGCCCCGACAGTCACAGGACCAAACCAACCAATCCCAGAGAGGCCTGAGACCAAGAGACGACAGAGGGAGGGGCGTAGTTCATCAGAACCGCTGGTCATTGGCTTCCAAGGACCCAATCAGACCACACCCCAACACACACACACACGCTCACAAACATGCACACGGTCACGCACACACACTTGGCGGGGCAAGACCCTACACCTGCCCGTACTGCGGCAAGAGCTTCAGCTACCCATCCCACCAGCGCAGGCACCTGCTGCGCCACACAGGTGTGCGGATGTACCCCTGCTTAGTATGCGACAAGAGCTTCCTGACTCCGTCGGAGCTCACAGTGCACACCCGCGTCCACACAGGGGAGAGGCCATTTGGCTGCACCCAGTGTGGGAAGCGTTTTGCCCGCAGCGGGAATCTCCGGGCCCACCAGAGAGATGTCCACCTGGGGAAGAGACCCTTCGTCTGCCAGGAGTGTGGCAAGCGGTTCGCCCACAGGGGCAACCTGAGGGTGCACCACCAGAGGGTACACCCGGGCCTGCCATACCATGAGGATGAGTATGACCAGGATGGCATCGCTCTCCCCTCTACTGAGTAAAGGGTCAGGATAACAGGGTCAAATTCAGTAGGAGTTAATGGGAGAATATATTTTAAGATTGAAAATGAGTGTTCCTATTTAGCGTTTTTTTGTCTTACGTGAATTAAGCCTGCCCTGTAACTCTCTTTGTATTTTGAGCGGATGTGCCGTAGGAATGACTTTACCTGTCGAGAGACAATGTTGAAGAGACAGGAAATTGAGAGGCAGAGAAAGAAAAGCAGCACTCCCTACAAAGAGGAAGAGGGGGTATTTCTAAGTGTTACGATGACAGCATAACGTTCCCTATTTTGTCTCAATGCTGTTCATCCTCCGTGTACTGTTCATATAAAGCTAATTAACCATAATAAAAGGTGTATTTATGGTCAATCTTAAAATGATGATACAGTATCTTGTGTCTGAATATGCTTTCTTTGGTCCTTAAGGTCAGGATTTTTGTCAAAGGGAGAGAGGAAAAGCAGGAAGAAGATACTGTATTGTTTTCTGGGTCCGTGCAGTAACATTGATTGCCACCAGAGAGCATTCTTACTGCTTTATTCTCCATTGTAAATGCATAGAAATCGAATCAAAATGAATTTGTCACAAGCGCTGAATACAACAGGTGTAGTAGACCTTACCATGAAAAGCTTACTTACGAGCCCCCAACAATGTGTTAAAAAAAAGTAAGAACAATTTGCTCAACTAAAGGAAAAATAGTAACAATAAAAGAACAACAATAAGGCTTTAGTACAAGGTGTACTGGTACCGAGTCAATGGGCAGGGGTACCGGTTAAGTCAAGGCAATATGTCATATGTATGTAGGTAAGGGTAAAGTTACTATACACAAATAATGATCAGAGTGTAGCAGCAGCGTGTGTGAATGTACAGTAAAAGTCAAAAGTTTGGACACGCCTTTTCATTACAGGGTTTTTCTTTATTTTTACTTTTGTCTATGTTGTAGAATAAAAGGGAAGACATCAAAACTATGAAATGACACATGGAATCATGTAGTAACCAAAAAAGTTAAACAAATCAAAGTAGATTTTCAATTTTAGATTCTTCTGTGCTTTGCACAGTCTTGGCATTCTCTCAACCAGCTTCACGAGGAATGCATTTCAATTAACATGTGTGCCTTGTTAAAAGTTAATTTGTGGAATTTCTTTCCTTCTTAATGTGTTTGAGCCAATCAGTTGTGTTGTGACCAGGTACGGTAGGTATACAGAAGATAGCCCTATTTGGTAAAAGACCAAGTCCATATTATGGCAAGAACAGCTCAAATAAGCAAAGAGAAACGACAGTCCATCATTACCTTCAGACATGGTCAGTCAATACGAAAGATGTCAGGAACTTTGAAAGTTTCTTCAAGTGCAGTTGCAAAAACTATCAAGCGCTGTGATAAAACTGGCTGTCATGAGGACCGCCACAGGAAAGGAAGACCCAGAGTTACCTCTGCTGTAGAGGATAAGTTCATTAGAGTTACCAGCCTCAGAAATTGCAGCCCAAATAAATGCGTCACAGAGTTCAAGTAACAGACACATCTCAACATCAACTGTTCAGAGGAGACAGTGTGAATCAGGCCTTCATGGTCGAATTGCTGCAAAGAAACCACTACCAAAGGACACCAATAAGAAAAAGAGACTTGCTTGGGCCAAGAAACACGAGCAATGGACTTTAGACCGGTGGAAATCTGTCCTTTGGTCTGATGAGTCCAAATGTACGATTTTTTGTTCCAACCGGCATGTCTTTGTGAGACAGAGTAGGTGAATGGATGATCTCTGCATGTGTGATTCCCACCAGTGGTGGAAAAAGTACCCAATTTTCACACTTCAGTAAAAGTAAAGATACCTTAAAAGAAAATGAATCAAGTAAAAGTCACCCAGTGAAATACTACTTGAGTAAAAGTATTTGGTTTTAAATGTACTTAAGGATCAAAAGTTAAAGTATAAATAATTTAAAATGTATTATATTAAGCAAACCAGACAACACCATTTTCCAGTTTTTTTTTACGGATAGCCAGGGGCACAACATTCCCAAACGAAGCATTTGTGTTTAGAGAGGTAGTAAGGATGACCAGGGATGTTCTCTTGATAAGTGCGTCAATTAGACAATTAGACAATTTTCCTGTCTTGCTAAGCATTCAAAATGTAAAGAGTACTTTTGAGTGTCAGGGAAAATGTAAGGAGTAAAAAGTACATTATTTTCTTTAGGAATGTAGTGAAGTCAAAGTAGTCAAAAATATAAATAGTAAAATACAGATACACCAAAAAACGACTTAAGTAGTACTTCAAAGTATTTTTACTTAAGTACTTTACACCACTGGTTCCCACCGTGAAGCATGGAGCAGGAGGTGTGATGGGATTGGGGTGCTTTGCTGCTGACACTATCTGTGATGTATTTAGGCCTTCATTTGTTCATTGCATAGAGATCGAGGACTCTAGTGCCCAAAATACCGTTTTAGCATGGGCAGCACCATTGAGCACTTTCACCATTTGAAGTAGTCAACTAAGTGGGACTTCCTATGGGTTAGGTAGGATCACATAATTCTATCCAGTTCACCAGGAGGGATCCGCCAATTAATTATACTCATGAGCAAACATTCCATATCTACAGGCGGCAGTAAATTGCCAACCTTGACTTTATACCGTTTCAAGCAACACACTTCAGGTGGCAGTATGCACCCTTTCAGTTTGTTTGCCAACTTATAAAAAAATTAGAAGAAAATGTACTACTTTAAAATGGAGATGGCCTCAATGGTGCTGTCCGTGCTCCCACAGATGCCGTAATGTCACAGATACAATGATGCAATGTCTATCTAAGTCTGTGGTTCATTGAAACATTACATTATCTGACCCCCCCCCCCCCCCCCCAATGGAGCTCTCCCCTCCCCCAAGGTCACCAGGCTCTCTCTGGGGTTGAACTTTTCCATTACAGACCTCCGACCCACTGCATTGTGTTCCATTAAAGACCACTGACCCAAGCCTTTAGTGTTATACTGTTATACCAATCTCTCAGCCCACAAATAGACCACATAGAGAGAAAGGGAGAGGGAACATGTACAGGAAGCACTATCTATGGTGTGTGTATCAGTGGAACACTATCAATCAGTGTTGGATATATGTGTACACTGGGTGTGAGTTAGGTCCACGGGTGATGTGTGTGTACACTGAGAGGGAGGATCATCTTGCCATCCGTGTTTGTGTTTGTGGGGACTAGAAAGAGTGGAATCAGACAGAGACACAGATAGATTTAGGGCGTAAAATAGCTTTGCTCTGTGTGCGTATATGACTATGAGTGTATGTGTTAAGGGAAGGGTCACAAAGGCTTTGCTGTGTTTTCTGTTTATATATTTTGGTGTATTTAATCCCCTTTCAGCCCCTGTGAGCATAAGCAGCTTTGCACCCAGGGAGAGGAAACAAATTAACATTTAATCAGACAGATTGTGTGGTTGTGTGTGTGTTGGGAATGACATCACCCAAGTATTATCAGACATTTGTATGACCTAAATGGGGTGGCTTTCAGTGTCAATGAACTTCAGAATGTGGGAATGTCCTTAATTGTAAATGTAATGTCAATTTCCGTTGTTATTGATATACACTGCTCAAAAAAATAAAGGGAACACTTAAACAACACAATGTAACTCCAAGTCAATCACACTTCTGTGAAATCAAACTGTCCACTTAGGAAGCAACACTGATTGACAATAAATTTAACATGCTGTTGTGCAAATGGAATAGACAAAAGGTGGAAATTATAGGCAATTAGTAAGACACCCCCAAAAAAGGAATGGTTCTGCAGGTGGTGACCACACACCACTTCTCAGTTCCTATGCTTCCTGGCTAATGTTTTGGTCACTTTTGAATGGTGGCGGTGCTTTCACTCTAGTGGTAGCATGAGACGGAGTCTACAACCCACACAAGGGGCTCAGGTAGTGCAGTTCATCCAGGATGGCACATCAATGCGAGCTGTTGCAAAAAGGTTTGCTGTGTCTGTCAGCGTAGTGTCCAGAGCATGGAGGCGCTACCAGGAGACAGGCCAGTACATCAGGAGATGTGGAGGAGGCCGTAGGAGGGCAACAACCCAGCAGTAGGACCGCTACCTCCGCCTTTGAGCAGGAGGAGCACTGCCAGAGCCCTGCAAAATGACCTCCAGCAGGCCACAAATGTGCATGTGTCTGCTCAAACGGTCAGAAACAGACTCCATGAGGGTGGTATGAGGGCCCGACGTCCACAGGTGGGGGTTGTGCTTACAGCCCAACACCGTGCAGGACGTTTGGCATTTGCCAGAGAACACCAAGATTGGCAAATTCGCCACTGGCGCCCTGTGCTCTTCACAGATGAAAGCAGGTTCACACTGAGCACATGAGCACATGTGACAGACGTGACAGAGTCTGGAGACGCCGTGGAGAACGTTCTGCTACCTGCAACATCCTCCAGCATGACCGGTTTGGCGGTGGGTCAGTCATGATGTGGGGTGGCATTTCTTTGTGGGGCCGCACAGCTCTCCATGTGCTCGCCAGAGGTAGCCTGACTGCCAATAGGTACCGAGATGAGATCCTCAGACCCCTTGTGAGACCATATGCTGACACATGCACATTTGTGGCCTGCTGGAGGTCATTTTGCAGGGCTCTGGCAGTGCTCCTCCTGCTCAAAGGCGGAGGTAGCGGTCCTGCTGCTGGGTTGTTGCCCTCCTACGGCCTCCTCCACATCTCCTGATGTACTGGCCTGTCTCCTGGTAGCGCCTCCATGCTCTGGACACTACGCTGACAGACACAGCAAACCTTTTTGCCACAGCTCGCATTGATGTGCCATCCTGGATGAACTGCACTACCTGAGCCACTTGTGTGGGTTGTAGACTCCGTCTCATGCTACCACTAGAGTGAAAGCACCGCCAGCATTCAAAAGTGACCAAAACATTAGCCAGGAAGCATAGGAACTGAGAAGTGGTGTGTGGTCACCACCTGCAGAACCATTCCCTTTTTGGGGGTGTCTTACTAATTGCCTATAATTTCCACCTTTTGTCTATTCCATTTGCACAACAGCATGTTAAATTTATTATCAATCAGTGTTGCTTCCTAAGTGGACAGTTTGATTTCACAGAAGTGTGATTGACTTGGAGTTACATTGTGTTGTTTAAGTGTTCCCTTTATTTTTTTGAGCAGTGTATTTCGACTAGGGATCTAACTATAATGCCATGTTTTCATTGATGTTGCATTTCATTTTAGGCCTATGTCTTCTCTGTCTCGGGCTGCTTGTTACATTTTTCAGATAACTATTCCGTTGCCTCTCCCCTGCCCAAGGTTCCATTCCATCACAATCTCCACTTGGGAGTAAAATTATCCACCCCTCAAAAATGTCATATGGAAGCAATTTCTTTTTTTAAAAGAAGGTTTTTCCCAAACTTATGGAATCAATCTAATTATCTCTCCTCTGATGTGTATGTGTTTGTTGGGTGTCTGTGTACCGTACACACATTCCTGTATGTGTGTGTGTGTGTGTGTGTGTGTGTGTGTGTGTGTGTGTGTGTGTGTGTGTGTGTGTGTGTGTGTGTGTGTGTGTGTGTGTGTGTGTGTGTGTGTGTGTGTGCATGTGTGGGTAATTGTACGTGTGTGTGTGTGTGTGTGTGTGTGACTTAACAGTGGGGGTTAGGGGTTTAGTGTCGCGTAAGGCTGCTCATAATATACTCTAACGTCTGGTCCCCAGGGGCCATATATTCATTTAGGTTGCCATTACTGACGGTACTGAATCCTGCTTTAGGAGATTACAGTGCTGTCTGTAGCTGAAGGCAGTGCGTTTTTCCATCTACCAGATTATACTCAAGCACTCACTTGATGTGCTAACAGTGTTAGCGGATGCTGGTTTAAAACGTTCATCTCTGGCGTTTATCTTTTAAGCCCTTTTGTGTCTGTGGAAATGTGGATTTTGACACTGTTTTGAATCCCGAACCATTGGAGATCATTTGCTATCACTGCATTGTATGTAGAGCATTCTAGATCTGGTCACACTTTATTTTGGTAGTCTGGGCAGTCTGCTAAAGATGCTCTACAAATGATCCTACTATCAACAAACTATCTGTTGATAAAGTAACTGCTTGCTAAGGGAAGGACTGGGAGACAGGAGGGATTAGTGGAAGAGTCAGTGAACAGACTGGTGTTGGAACCAGTCCAGAGGAACACTGGCAAAGTTCAAACCTCAACTGTCAGACGTAAATATCAACATGAATCCACTGTTCTTACGAAATGAATAGAAGATATGATGGGACGGGATGACTTGATGGTGAACTGTTGTTTCATGAATCACTGATGATTCATTAGAATCTCACGTGGCAAAAAAAAACATTTATTTATAGACATTTAGTCTACAGATTCTTGATTAACCCCAATTTGTATTATTTACAGTGCTTGCTGGACAAATTAACTTTGTCACAGAAAGCACACAGCATGATAATAGGGCTAGCACTATTATCATGGACACCAAACGATCCAATCAGAGAGCCTGATGCTTGTGAGCGACTGTCTGTTCCTAGTGACCCCGGTGCTCTTCCCTTTCCCCTCCTCCAACCCCCACTCTGGAACACTCTGCTCTGCTCAGATACATAGTTGCCTAGCAACCCGCAGAGGGAGGAGCCACTCTGAAAACATAGGAACTCGAGAACACCGGGAGAATGAACTCCCACTCCATCCCGGCATCCCTCTTCCCAAACGAAAATCGGATGCAAATTCACTCTAATTCCATCTATGTTTTTCCCAAAGGGGGAATACACTACACAACAACCTAGTCAGTCCGGTCTCACCCTTTTCATACACACTTGGTCGATGTTAGACATTTTTCTAAATCCCATAGACATTCTGTAAT
Source organism: Salvelinus fontinalis (assembly GCF_029448725.1). Classification (NCBI taxonomy): domain Eukaryota; kingdom Metazoa; phylum Chordata; class Actinopteri; order Salmoniformes; family Salmonidae; genus Salvelinus; species Salvelinus fontinalis. The sequence goes on from NC_074670.1 coordinate 47,057,061, forward strand.
TTATTCTATATGCAATTCTATGATAAATCCACAGTTGTTTGCAGACAGTGCTAGAATGCTGAAGATATTTAGATTATAGATCTAGGGTAACACTTTATTTGGATAGTCTGTAGAGCATCTACAGATAACCTATCTACAAACTATCAGTAAAATTTTAATGAACTATCTACTAACCCTAACCTTAACCTGTATCATAACCTTAAACTTACCCCTTACCCTAACCTTAACCCTTATTCTAAACCTAACCCTAACCTTCGGGAGGATGTGCCCCGTAGTTTGGGACACCTTGGCTGCATCTCAATGGTCTTTTTATTTATTTATTTATTTATTTAACCTTTATTTAACCAGGTATGCAAATTGAGAACACGTTCTCATTTACAATTGCGACCTGGCCAAGATAAAGCAAAGCAGTTCGACACATACAACAACACATAGTTACACATGGAGTAAAAACAAACATATAGTCAATAATACAGTGAAAAAAAAAAGAAAAAAAAGAAAAAGTCTATATACAATGTGAGCAAGTGAGGTGAGATAAGGGAGGTGAAGGCAAACAGATATATGTATAAATAAATAAAAATATAAAAAGGCCATGGAGGCGAAGTGAGTACAACACAGCAAGTAAAATAAAAACTAAAAAAAACACTGGAATGGTTGGTTTGCATTGGAAGAAAGTGCAAAGTAGAGACAGAAATAATGGGGTGCAAAGGAGCAAAATAAATTAATAAATAAATACAGTAGGTAAAGAGGTAGTTGTTTGGGCTAAATTGTAGATGGGTTATGTACAGGTGCAGTAATCTATGAGCTGCTCTGACAGCTGGTGCTTAAAGCTAGTGAGGGAGATAGGTGTTTCCAGTTTCAGAGATTTTTGTAGTTCGTTTCAGTCATTGGCAGCAGAGAACTGGAAGGAGAGGCGTCCAAAGGAAGAATTGGTTTTGGGGGTGACTAGAGAGATATACCTGCTGGAGCGCGTGCTACGGGTAGGTGCTGCTATGGTGACCAGCGAGCTGAGATAAGGGGGGACTTTACCTAGCAGGGTCTTTTAGATGACCTGGAACCAGTGGGTTTGGCGACGAGTATGAAGCGAGGGCCAGCCAACGAGAGTGTACAGGTCGCAATGGTGGGTAGTATATGGGGCTTTGGTGACAAAACGGATGGCACTGTGATAGACTGCATCCAATTTATTGAGTAGGGTTTTGGAGGCTATTTTGTAAATGACATCACCGAAGTCGAGGATTGGTAGGATGGTCAGTTTTACAAGGGTATGTTTGGCAGCATGAGTAAAGGATGCTTTGTTGCGGAATAGGAAGCCAATTCTAGATTTGACTTTGGATTGGAGATGTTTGATGTGGGTCTGGAAGGAGAGTTTACAGTCTAACCAGACACCTAGGTATTTGTAGTTGTCCACATATTCTAAGTCAGAGCCGTCCAAAGTAGTGATGTTGGACAGGCGGGCAGGAGCAGGCAGCGATCGGTTGAAGAGCATGCATTTGGTTTTACTTGTATTTAAGAGCAGTTGGAGGCCACGGAAGGAGAGTTGTATGGCATTGAAGCTCGCCTGGAGGGTTGTTAACACAGTGTCAAAAGAAGGGCCAGAAGTATACAGAATAGTGTCGTCTGCGTAGAGGTGGATCAGAGAATCACCAGCAGCAAGAGCGACATCATTGATGTAAACAGAGAAGAGAGTCGGTCCAAAAATTGAACCCTGTGGCACCCCCATAGAGACTGCCAGAGGCCCGGACAACAGACCCTCCGATTTGACACACTGAACTCTATCAGAGAAGTAGTTGGTGAACCAGGCGAGGCAATCATTAGAGAAACCAAGGCTGTCGAGTCTGCCAATGAGGATGTGGTGATTGACAGAGTCAAAAGCCTTGGCCAGGTCAATGAATACGGCTGCACAGTATTGTTTCCTATCGATGGCGGTTACGATATCGTTTATGACCTTGAGCGTGGCTGAGGTGCACCCATGACCAGCTCTGAAACCAGATTGCATAGCGGAGAAGGTGTGGTGTGATTCGAAATGGTCGGTAATCTGTTTGTTGACTTGGCTTTCGAAGACCTTAGAAAGGCAGGGTAGGATAGATATAGGTCTGTAGCAGTTAGGGTCAAGGGTGTCCCCCCCTTTGAAGAGGGGGATAACCGCAGCTGCTTTCCAATCTTTGGGGAACTCAGACGACACGAAAGAGAGGTTGAAGAGGCTAGTAATAGGGGTGGCAACAATTTCAGCAGATAGTTTTAGAAAGAAAGGGTCCAGATTATCTAGCCCGGCTGATTTGTAAGGGTCCAGATTTTGCAGCTCATTAAGAACATCAGCTGACTGTATTTGGGAGAAAGAGAAATGGGGAAGGCTTGGGCGAGTAGCAGAGGGGAGGGCAGTGCTGTTGTCCGGGGTAGGGGTAGCCAGGTGGAAAGCATGGCCAGCCGTAGAAAAATGCTTATTGAAATTCTCAATTATAGTGGATTTGTCGGTGGTGACAGTGTTTCCTATCTTCAGAGCGGTTGGAAGCTGGGAGGAGGTGTTCTTATTCTCCATGGACTTTACGGTGTCCCAGAACTTTTTTGAATTTGTGCTGCAGGAAGCAAATTTCTGCTTGAAAAAGCTAGCCTTGGCTGTTCTAACTGCCTGTGTATATTGGTTTCTGGCTTCCCTGAAAAGTTGCATATCACGGGGGCTGTTCGATGCTAATGCAGAACGCCATAGGATGTTTTTCTGTTGGTTAAGGGCAGTCAGGTCAGGAGAGAACCAAGGGCTATATCTGTTCCTGGTTCTAAATTTCTTGAATGGGGCATGCTTATTCAAGATGGTGAGGAAGGATGCAGGCAATGAGGCAGTGATCGCTGAGATCTTGGTTGAAAACAGCAGAGGTGTATTTGGAGGGCAAGTTTGTTAGGATGATATCTATGAGGGTACCCGTGTTTACGGAATTGGGGTGGTACCTGGTAGGTTCATTAATAATTTGTGTGAGATTGAGGGCATCAAGCTTAGATTGTAGGGTGGCTGGGGTGTTGAGCATGTTGAAATTTAGGTCGCCTAGCAGCACGAGCTCTGAAGATAGATGGGGGGCAATCAGTTCACATATAGTGTCCAGAGCACAGCTGGGGGCAGAGGGTGGTCTATAGCAGGCGGCAACGGTGAGAGACTTGTTTTTAGAGAGGTGGATTTTTAAAAGTAGAAGTTCAAATTGTTTGGGAACAGACCTGGATAGTATAACAGAACTCTGCAGGCAGTCTTTGCAGTAGATTGCAACACCGCCCCCTTTGGCCGTTCTATCTTGTCTGAAAATATTGTAATTGGGGATAAAAATGTCTGAATTTTTGGTGGTCTTTCTAAGCCAGGATTCAGACACGGCTAAAACATCCGGGTTGGTAGAGTGTGCTAAAGCAGTGAACAAAACAAACTTAGGGAGGAGGCTCCTAATGTTAACATGCATGAAGCCAAGGCTATTACGGTTACAGAAGTCATCAAAAGAGAGCGCCTGGGGAATAGGAGTGGAGCCAGGTACTGCAGGGCCTGGATTCACCTCTACATCACCAGAGGAACAGAGGAGAAGTAGGATAATGGTACGGCTAAAAGCTATGAGAATTGGTCGCCTAGAGCTACTAGAGCAGAGAGTAAAAGGAAGTTTCTGGGGGCGATAAAATAGTTTAAAGGAATAATGTACAGACAGTCTTGCTCTATAGGTCTATCGCTTCATTGTGGTTTTACAGAAATGTTTAATATGTCCTATTTACACACATTATTCGAATATTTATGAAATGCATATTGTTATATTTGGTAGCACTTCTTTGTTTTTCCTTCGCCTCCAACCCCTTTCGATGCGTGGAACGGATGTGGGTGGGGCTAGGTCTACATAAGGGTGCTAACTTTAAAAAAACTCACAAAAGCTCTGACGAAGGCTGTGAGGCCGATACGTAAAGCTTATTAAAGATCAGTGATACTATCAAGAGCAGTGTGCGGTTTCCTTTTTCCTGCATCTCAATGGTCTAAAATGTCTGCCTAGCCCTTGTCTCCTTTCCTTAATCTGTACTGACATAAAGGAACTGGACAGGTGGAAGTGAATTCCCGGTAGGTATAGTCCCACTGTGTTGCTGTCACCTTCTCTGCCTTTGCAGATCAGTGCAGATGAAGGGGAGAGGAGGCGTGGAGAGGAAGCCGCATTAGACTATTGAGATACGCCCGGTGCCTTGGGTCCAAACTAGTGGCTCTGCGTTCCAGCATCGCCAAGGCAACAGGCTCAGTCTGTGGCCAAGCCTTCACGGCTGAGTGGCGGCGGCACCGCGGGATACGAGCCCAGGGTCTGTCCCTCTCATCTACACACATGCAGGGCCAGGGTCAGGGATGGCAGCCCGTGAAGGACACTGCGCTGGAGCGGATGATGATGGAGCGGATGATGATGGCGCTGGACTGTGGTGTGTGGGTAAGATGTAAAAAGGTGTGTTTGTGTATATGTACAATACCAGTCAAAGTCTGGACACAGCTACTCATTCACGGGTTTTTCTTTATTTTACTATTTTCTACATTGTAGAATAATAGTGAAGACATCAAAACCTTGAAATAACACATGTGGAATAATGTAGTAACCAAAAAGGTGTTAAACAAATCAAAATATATTTTCTATTTGAGACTCTTTAAAGAAAACACCCTTTGCCTTGATGACAGCTTTGCACACTCTTGACATTCTTTCAACCAGCTTCACCTGGAATGCTTTTCCAACAGTTTTGAAGGAGTTCCCACATATGCTGAGCACTTGTTGACTGCTTTTGTTTCACTCTGCGTTCCAACGCCATTTGTTTAACACTTTTTGGTTTCTACATGATTCCATATGTGTTATTTCATAGTTTTGAAGTCTTCACTATTTTTCTACAATGTAGAAAATAGTAAAATAAAGAAAACCCCTTGAATGAGTAGGTGTGTCCAAACTTTTGACTGGTACTGTATGTGTGTGTGTGTGTGTTTGAGATGATCAATTCTATTTTTTAGGGATATGCTGAGAATGTTTAAGTGGGTTGGCAAGACTATACGGTAGTGGGTTAACGTAAGATAATAGTTTCATGGGATTTGAAGGGAGCTGTGGGCTGTATTGGTTGTGGGGGTTGTAGCTGTGTTTATTGGTTGGGAAAGCTGATGAATGGGGGTTAGAGCTGATAAACAGGCCTTATATTTTCCACTGGGGATTAAAACCTGATGGCAGTCGTCCAGAAGCGGAGATGGCACCAACCGTCTCTGGCACTTCCATGCTCTCTGCCCCCTCCTCCTCTTGTCTTTCGCCCTCCATCCCCATCTCACTCCCTCTTTCCTCTCCTTGATCCCCATTTCTGTCTCTCACACCCCAATGAAAAAATTATATATATTGCAAGATTTCTGTGTGTTATAGTTTGTAATATTGATGCATTTTGACTAGGGATCTAACTATAATGCCATGTTTTAATTGATGTTGCATTTCATTTTTGGCCTATGTCTTCTCTGTCTCTGGCTGCTTGTTACATTTTCCAGATAACTATTCCGTTGCCTCTCCCCTGCCCAAGGTTCCATTCCATCACAATCTCCACTTAGGAGTAAAATTATCCCCCCCCCCCCCCCTTGTCTTTCACCCTCCATCCTCATCTCACTCCCCCTTTCTTCTCTTCGATCCCCATTTCTGTCTCTCACACCCCAATGAAAAGATTATGTATTTTGCAAGATTTAGGTGTGTTATAGTTTGTAATATTGTGCGTGCTTGTTAATGGAAAATAGTGTAGTCAATGCTCCAGGTAAACCCTCCAGTCACTGTTGTGCTTCACTTCTGCTGTATTTCATTCACTGCTAGCTGAACTGGTACAGCATACCTTACTCTTTTCTCATCTCTCTTCCTCCATCCCCCTCGTTTCCCCTCTGCCTCTCTCTCTCTCTCTCTCATCCATCCCCCACTATCTCTCTCCCTCCTCTCTCTTTCTCCCATCCATCCCCCACGTTCTCTTTTTCATCCTCTCTCTGTCTCTCTCTCTATCCCTCTTGTCTCTAATCACCTGCAGTCAGTGGTCATGCATATCGCAGTTCGTCTCTGATTGGCTGAGCTGGTAGGAGTCTATTCTGATGTGTCACACACGTACCACAACAGCAGGATAGAACCTCCCTCCCTCCCTCCCTCCCTCCCTCCCTCCCTCCCTCCCTCCCTCCCTCCCTCCCTCCCTCCCTCCCTCCCTCCCTCCCTCGCTCTCTCTCTCTCTTTCTACCTCTCTTTATCTTTCCCTCACACACACGCACTCTCACACTCACACATACGCCAAAGCTGACACTGCAGCAGAAAAACAGGCCGGCAGGATTTCTCCCCGGCTGTAGCGTAGCATCAGAGAGGGACTCCATTGGCTGAGAGAGAGAAGGACGGTCTTCGTGGTTGCTCTGTCGAGGAGTACCCGACCAGAGGCAACGGGCTGTGTGTGTGTTAATGTGTTAGGTCCGTGTGTGTGTGAGCACCGCAGCAGGAGCAGCAGCACTGCAGATGCTGACTGAGTCCGGGGCTCGGCTCAACGCCTCATCCTCCCCTCCCCCCTTGGAGCATCGACGTGGAAAAGAAGATCCATCGCTCTCAACCTCTGTGTGTGTGTCAGTGAACGTGTGTGTGGGTGTTAGTGTAAGAGCAGAGCTGGTGTGTCATCCACTGCTCTGCCAGCGTATCCGTTTCGTCGGCCCTCTCCCTGTCCCAGAATGCTTCACTCTGCGCCCCTATGCTGAGGCGGCGTTGGGCAGTATGGGCGCTGCGCTGGCCGGGACCCCCCCCCACGGATCTAAGCTGCCCCCCCGGGACGGGCGCACACCGCACCCCTGCTGATGGGCGAGGACACTGACACCACCCGAACGCTCAACCACGGCTTCCTCCGAGACCACAACTATGTGACTGAAGGTAATTACATTTTCTATTTATTTATTTAACTAGGCAAATCAGTTAAGAACTAATTCTTATTTACATTGATGGCCTACCAGGGAACAGTGGGTTAACTGCCTTGTTCAGGTGCAGAACGACATATTTTTTACCTTGTCAGCTCAGAGATTCGATCCATTAACCTTTCGGTTACTGGCCCAATGCTCTAACCACTAGGCTACCTGCCGTCCCAGATAAGAGAGAGGGGAAGGGTTCAGTGCGCGTGTGTGTGTGTATATATGCGTGTGATCTAAATATTGTATGTTTTGTGTGTGTGCCTGTTCTACGACTGTTTATGTAAGTTTACGTGTGTGAGACAATGATTTCTTTTTTGTTAATATAGGATGGATCTCTAATCTTTTATAAGAGGATTTATGATATTTCATACAAGTGAAAGTCACTCATAGTTACTATAGTAGACCTAAACAGGGCCTGGAGCACTTCTCTCTCTCTCTCTCTCTCTCTGCTCTTTTCTTTTGTACTAATCTCTTTAAAATACCCTTTTTTTCCCTCTATTCTCTCCTCCCTCTCTCCTGTCATCCCTCTCCATCCTTTAGCTCGGATCTCTCCTTTATTTCTCGTTCTCTCTCTCTCTCTCTCGTCCCTCTGTGGTTGTGTCAGTATGTGATACTGTTCGAGGCCACACCTTTACCGTCAGAGTTTGTCTGTCTATGTACGCGTGTACAGTATGTTTGTGTGTGCAGGTTGGGGACTGTTTGTATCTGTGCATTGTGCATACAGTACATGCATATCTGCAAGTGACTCATCTGTTTGTATCTGTGCATTGTGCATACAGTACATGCATATCTGCAAGTGACTCATTTGTTTTTGGTCATTTTTGGTCAAAAATGAAAGCACACCAGACGTTTTTACTGAAATCTAACATTATTGTATTACATGCATCCAAGTCCCCTCTGACATGGTACATTTATAGGATATACACTAATAACACATTTAATACCGGTGAAAGTTGAGCTCTAAACCCCTACGCCCTCTCTCTCTCTCTCTCTCTCTCTCTCACACACTGGTTGTTGTTGAGTGTGCGTGGGCGAGCGGGCACCTGACCGTCGAGTGACGTGCGTCAGAACAGAGGAGGAAGTTGTCTGTGTTTCATCATGGCACCAGAGTTCAGGATTAATCTTCCAATATCCCTCTGTACTCCTGTTAATCTGAACTATACACTGCTAATCTGGCGGGAACACTGGGCTGTTTTCACACAGCAACATTGTTCAGCCGCATGACTCTGAGAGGCAGAGATTATAATTCCAGACTGTTAAGGGGTCGTGAGCCTTGCATGTCCCTGTCTAGATAATCCCATTACATCCTGTGTTTCTTTCTGCTGCTTATATCATTTTGCGTACACAGGACTGTGTGTGTGTTAGTGTGTATGAATGAACAATGTCTCATACAGGAGTGTGTGTGAGTGCGTGTCATACTACTGCCTCTGAAATACTTCTTTCTCTGTGTGTGAATGCATACTGAATACCGTACCTTGTCTTTAACGAGTGTGAGTGTGTGGAACGTGTTTCCCATTGAATGCACTCTGTCCTCCATACATCATCCATCCATCACCATGGAAACTGAACATGAAGCTAAACACGGTGTGTTCGGAGTGGCCTTGGGTGACTGACAGGTTAGCCCCGCCCTCTAATAATAGCTAAATTAATTAATCAAATCACAGCCAGTCACTGATTATTCACAGAGAATCGCTGATGAGCAGAAGTACAGGCCTACGTGACTCCTACCCAGACAAAGAGGTGCAATGTATTAGCGGGACCATTCACCTAGTCCTCAAGCATACATCGTAGTATTTGCATACTATGATGGTAACATAGCATGTCGCTGAAAATCTTCAAGAGAAGATAGTTTTATAGAATATCTACTATGGCGTTTTAGTATCTTAGGAGTGTAGACATGAGTGTAGAAACACAGGAATAAACAGATCCCATAGTCCCAGGAGGATTAGGATGTTGTATGTCTCGGTATACAATATGCTTCAGCATCATCCCCCTCCTCATCCACCCGACTCCATCTCTCCACTTCCCCCAGTCTCCCTCCCATCTAACCCTCTTTCGTCTATTCCTCCACCCCCTCTCCATTCTTCTCCTGATGTTACTCATTACATAGGCTAGTGATGAACAATTAACAGAACTATATTCATCCCTATTCAATAACTTTTTGTCTGTGTCTGTGTTTTTGTGTGTCTCTCTCTCTCTCTCTGTGTGTGTGTGTGTGTGTGTGTGTGTGTGTGTGTGTGTGTGTGTGTGTGTGTGTGTGTGCGTGCGTGCGTGCGTGCGTGCGTGCGTGCGTGCGTGCGTGTGTGTGCAGGGCTCTACATTTTTTTATTTTATTTGTAGTAGTGTTTGTGTATTCTGTCTGTTACTGTATATACAGTATGTGTTTGTGTGTATGTCTATCTTTTAGTGTGTGTGTTCGCTGTACGTGTGTGTATGTATGTGCACACACAGCAGTGTATCTGTAGCAATGTCAGGATCGAGGCCTCTCCAGTCTCCAGGGATTTTCTGCCCTAGGCGCAAAAAGGGGAGGATATTTAACCCCCCCACACTTTCCCCCTGTCCCACTCCCCCTCTCTTCCCCCTCCTGCCCTATAGAGTTTTTCTCTCTCCCTGTACAGCACTCTCCTCTCCTGTCCTTTGGCTGCGGGTGCCAGGACAGTGGCGGTAGGATGGCGAAACAGACATGTTAATGATAATAATATCACCAATGATCACAAGACCATGACAACGTGCATGATTTGTTTGAATCAGTCACTGCAGTACTAACAATGTCACCATTACTTTCATAGTAGTGCAGATGAAGGAAAGTGGACACTTTAAGTGGACACCACAAGTCTCCCTCCCTCCCTCCCTCCCTCCCTCCCTCCCTCCCTCCCTCCCTCCCTCCCTCCCTCCCTCCCTCCCTCCCTGTGTAATCCCTTTGGATGGTTCTGATGCAGTGTAATGGAGACCCTACTGCCCCCCTCTTGCAGGGCTGCTCGTGGCTTTTGCCTGAAGAGCCCCGCCCCGCCAGGCCCCGCCTCCTCCCCTCTCCCGGACTCCTCCCCCAGGATGTTGAACCCCATCCAGGTCCTGTGCTCCGACATCACTTCCCTCTCTCTGGAGCCCGAGCCGTTTGCCTCTTACACTGAAGGTGTGTTTATACTGTATACCGTATAAATGAATGACCAATGAATCACTTATTCAGATACATCGAGACTCAGAGCACTGTGTGTGTGTGCGTGCTTGTGTGCGTAAGTCTATATGTCTGTCTGTGTGAGTGCGTGTACGAGGGACTGTCTATTTGTCCATCTGTGTGAATATATGTGGGACTGTTTGTGTCGATTGTGTGACTGTGTGTCTGTTTCTGTGAGTATATGTATCTCAGCGTGTGTGTGTGTGTGTGTGTGTGTGTGTGTGTGTGTGTGTGTGTGTGTGTGTGTGTGTGTGTGTGTGTGTGTGTGTGTGCATGACATTGATTTCCTGAAATAGAGTTTGACCAGACGAACTCCAGTCTCACAGAGGACGTGTCTTTTCCTACACTCATTATCTCTGGAGTCAATGCTGTAGGGCAGAGGACGATCCCTGCACAGACCTATCCATCCATTCCTCACGGGGATATTAGACAATAGACAGTATATGATGGATTATGAGACGCGTATCTATGGATAATATGGATTCGGTATAGATACGGTATAGTTTTGACATAGAATCTAATCCTTGACATGTATAGGGGCTATATGAGTATGTACTGTAGATATATGACATATCAGAGCTCTCCTCTCTCTCTCTCCTCTCTCTGGTGCTCATAGATTGTTTCCATAACCAAGCATCTCCCTCTTTATTTTGGAGGGCGATGGAGTGTATGTGGACAGACACGTACAAACACACAGCCCCGCCCACACACACACACGTCCCCTGCTGGGTGTCGGGTTTGGTATTATTAGTTTGACCATGCTGTTAAGAGAGTGGTATTGGCAGTGATGTTTACCCAGACCAGAGATTGCTATAATTGGAACAGTAGGATGCCTCATCCTCCCCTCGTTCTCCCTCCCCCCCAAAAAAAACGGACTACCTGCCCTCCTTCAGCACTTTGTGTCCGTGTTGGTGTGTGCGTCACAGTGTGTGCATTGGTGCTTATGTGGTGTGTGAAAAGATTCTTATGATTTGGTTCTGGGGGCTGAGAATAGTGTGGGTAGGACACGTGTGTGTTTATGTGTTAGTTTTGTGAAGGACATGTTCATTAGCGTGTGCGTTTGTATGTCACTGAGGAGGCTGGTGGGAGGAGCTATACCACATATTTGACACCGTTCCAATCATTCCAGCCATTACAATGACCCCGTCCTCCTATACCTCTTCCCACCAGCCCCCACTGGTATGTCTGTGTGTGTACGGGGACAATAAATGCGGGTGTATATGCTCAGAGTGTAGTTAGGTGATGAGTCAGTCAGCAAGGCCACTCTACCAGTGTTCTGGATCTCTGGTCGGTGGGTCCTGATGGTAATTGAATGGGAGACCAGGCCTGCTACGACACCACAGGACACATCCACTCAGCTTCCCACTGCGCCACAGAGCCGTGATATGGACTCTGCAGGGTCTCTGCACGGGGAGGGAATCTCTGCTTGGACCAACAGTACTGCTGCGGTACACTTCCACAGTGTCGGTGATGTGTGTCGCAGTAGTGAGAGAGAGGAGAGAGAGAGAAAGTGCTCCAAATTCCATTTAGCTACTGTATGTCTGCTATCTGGTGATGCTAAGATGAGCTCGATGTGCGTGTGCTCGGAGAAACTGTACGTGCCGTGTGTGAGCGTGTGTGCGTGCCTTGATGTGTGTGCTCTGAGATATATGGGTGTGAGAGCAACTGCGTATGTACTGTGAGGTCTGGGTGTCTTGTGTGTGTGTGTGTGTGTGTGTGTGTGTGTGTGTGTGTGTGTGTGTGTGGAGCCGGCCCGTGCAGTGAGTTGCTGCGACGCGCTCCAGATTTAATTTGGGCTGTTTGTGGGCTAGGCACGGCAGGCCCATTATGTCCCCCAGATTGATGATTCCTGCTTCCCCTGCTACTGTCTTCCTCTCCTACCGGGCTGCTGCTGCTGCTAGAGCCAGACCACTTCAGCCTGTTGCCATGGCAACCCCATGCACGAGCAATACCCCCCACCCCCCCCACCCCTCCACTCCCCTGTGCACACACACAAACACGCAAACGCACGCACATTGCCTGACAAACAGTGGAGCAGAGAGAGCGAGAGAGAGAGGGAGCGAGCGAGAGAGACAGAGTGAGAGAGAGAGAGAGAATTATTTTCATCACAGCAGTTCCGTTATTATTATCAGTACTATGATTTATAGACACTTTACTAATGGTTAATGGTTTATACACAGTTTATAAGCAGACCTCCTAATTCAAATGACCTATTATCAATAGAACCAGTTAGGATGTGTGCACCCTTGGCGGGGTCGGCTACAGCCGGATGCGTCCCTTTTCTTTAGGGGAAATGGAACGCGAGCCTGTGACGCGACTTCGGCTTTTGGGCGTTAACAAGGTCGACACTCCGTCTTAACCCCTCCTCCACATTCACTGGATTGGTTGAACAGTGTAGAAGACCACCTCTCCCGACAGTTTTTTCCCTCTCTCGTCAGGCCATTCAAATTGAATCAGGCTTTCCACTGACTGTGAATACCACTGTAATCGAATGTAAGATTGAATCAGTCAGCGGTAAGTAAGAGATGCTTTCGGACAGGACGGTCCCTGTCTGCTACAACAGGCCTTCTCCTCCTCAGACTGGCCTGTCGTGTCTCTGAAAGACACAGGGAGGGTTAGCAGAGTTCGGAGGGTAAGGAGAGTTCACGTAGAAACATTCACTCTTCTTCACTCACCGTTGTTCACTGTTCAGTTTGTAGCTGGGCATCAGTGTTGTCGCAGGACGTCAGAAGCAAGCTTAGATAATAACACCTGTGTCTGATGTGAGATCTTCTGTGTGTGGGTGTATATTTGTGTGTGGGTGGGTTTAGTTAAATGTTCATTGTTATTCATTTATGTCGTTACTTGCTGCATTGTTGGGCGATGCTGCTTACAGTGCCAGCTGACAATGAACAATTCATTATGGTGAATGTTTATCTTCGTTCTGTTTGCTTATAGCTACTCTTTCTCTCCCTTCTCCATTCTCTCTCCCTCCCATCTCTCTCCATCTCTCTCTCCCTCCCTCTCTCTTTGCCGTCTGCAGCTGACATCATCTCCACTGTAGAGTTCAACCACACTGGAGAGCTCCTGGCCACAGGGGATAAGGGGGGGCGAGTGGTCATCTTCCAGAGGGAACCTGAGGTAGGTACACGCACACACACAGCCACCCACGCAGACCTGGCACTGGGTGTGTTCATTCGGGCTTCGGGTCAGTTTTAAGCGACTTCGTGAAATAACCACAGTTCCGATTGAATTGACTCCAGCACTACACTACACGTGTGTGTGTGTGTGTGTGTGTGTGTGTGTTGGATTTAACTCTCTCTTTCTCTCTGTATCGTGCTGCAGTGTAAGACAGAGCCGTATTCCCAGGGCGAGTATAATGTCTACAGCACATTCCAGAGCCACGAGCCAGAGTTTGATTACCTTAAGAGTCTGGAGATCGAGGAGAAGATCAACAAGATACGATGGCTGCCTCAGCAGAACGCCGCCCACTTCCTCCTTTCCACCAATGGTGAGGGACCTCTGCCTTAACACCAGGAAGCAATTGGAATGTTACCGTAATAACATGGCAATATCATTTGCAATCATCCATACATTGTCAATGTAATTCCCATATGACCTGCTTCATACACTGGTAGATGCACCACTCATGGTCTACATTGAATCTACCTACCTATTAACTGACCACAGATGAGATGATTTGAAACATATGATAGTTGATTGCCGTGTCTGTCTCTCAGATGAGATGGTTTGAGGCATATGATTGGTGAATTATCCTGTCTGTCAGACAAGGCTGTTTGAGGCAGATGCTAGGTTCATTGTGATGTCGGTCTCTCAGATAAGACATCTGAGGCATATGATTGGCTGATTGCCCTGTCTCTCTCTTAGATAAGGCTATTGAAGTTTATGATGATTGGTGTATTGTGCTGTCTGTCTGTCTGTCTATCAGATAAGACCATTAAGCTATGGAAGGTGAGTGAGCGGGACAAGAGGCCTGAAGGCTACAACCTGAAGGATGAGGAGGGCAGGATAAAGGACCTCTCCACTGTCACCTCACTACAGGTAGACACATTTATTATTCTATCTATCTATCTATCTATCTATCTATCTATCTATCTATCTATCTATCTATCTATCTATCTATCTATCTATCTATCTATCTATCGTATCGTTATCATGTCACCCTGGACATTTCTTTCTTTCTTTCTTTCTTTCTTTCTTTCTTTCTTTCTTTCTTTCTTTCTTTCTTTCTTTCTTTCTTTCTTTCTTTCTTTCTTTCTTTCTTTCTTTCTTTCTTTCTTTCTTTCTTTCTTTCTTTCTCTTCCCATTGTATCTACAATGCCTTGCAAAAATATTCACCCCCTTGGTGTTTTTCCTATTTTGTTGCATTACAAACTGTAATTTAAATATATTTTTATTTGGATTTCATGTAATGGAAATACACAAAATAGTCCAAATTGGTGAAGTGAAATGAAGAAATTACTTGTTTAAAAAAAAAAAATTAACGGAAAAGTGGTGCGTACGTACTTTTTCACCCCCTTTTCTATGAAGCCCCTAAATAAGATCTAGTGCAACCAATTACATTCAGAAGTCACATAATTAGTTAAATAAAGTCCACCTGTGTGCAATCTAGGTGTCATATGATCTGTCACGTGATCTCAGTATATATACACCTGTTCTGAAAGGCCCCAGAGTCTGCAACACCACTAAGCAAGGGGCACCACCAAGCAAGCGGCACTATGAAGACCAAGGAGCTCTCCAAACATGTCAGGTACAAAGTTGTGAAGAAGTACAGATCAGGGTCGGGTTATAAAAAAATATCGGAAACTTTTAACATCCCACCGAGCCCCATTAAATCCATTATTATAAAATGGAAAGAATATGGCACCACAACAAACCTGCCAAGAGTGGGCTGCCCACCAAAACTCACAGACCAGGCAAAGAGGGCATTAATCAGAGGCAACAAAGAGACCAAAGATAACCCTGAAGGAGTTGCAAAGCTCCACAGCGGAGATTGGAGTATCTGTCCATATGACCACTTTAAGCCGTACACTCCACAGAGCTGGGTTTTACGGAAGAGTGGCCAGAAAAAAAAGAGCAAACATGTTTGGTGCTCGCCAAAAGTCATGTGGGAGACTCCCCAAACATATGGAAGAAGGTACTCTGGTCAGATGAGACAAAAATGTAGCTTTTTGGCCATCAAGGAAAACGCTATGTCTGGCGCGAACCCAACAACTCTCATCACCCTGAAAACACCATCCATGATGCTGCCACCACCATGCTGTGGGGATGTTTTTCATCGGCAGGGACTGGGAAACTGGTCAGAATTGAAGGAATGATGGATGGCGCTAAATACAGGGAAATTCTTGAGGGAAAACTGTTTCAGTCTTCCAGAGATTTGAGACTGGGACGGAGGTTCACCTTCCAGCAGAACAATGACCCTAAGCATAGTGCTAAAGCAACACTCAAGTGGTTTAAGAGGAAACATTTAAATGTCTTGGAATGGCCTAGTCAAAGCCCAGGCCTCAATCCAATTGAGAATCTGTGGTATGACTTAAAGATTGCTGTACACCAGCGGAGCCCATCCATCTTGAAGGAGCTGGAGCAGTTTTGCCTTGAAGAATGGGCAAAATCCCAGTGGCTAGATGTGTCAAGCTTATAAAGACATACCCCAAGATACTTGCAGCTGTAATTGCTGCAAAAGGTGGCTCTACAAAGTATTGACTTTGGGGGATTGAATAGTTATGCAAGCTCAAGTTCTCTATTTTTTCATCTTATTTCTTGTTTATTTCACACAAAAAAATATTTTGCGTGGTGGTAGACTTGTTGTGTAAATCAAATGATACAAACCCCCCAAAATCTATTTTAATTCCAGGTTGTAAGGCAACAAAATAGGAAAAAGGCCAAGAGGGTGAATACTTTCGCAAGCCACTGTATGTTCTGTATCTATGTTATGCCTGTGTTACATGCACACACACACACTCATACACACACACACTCACTCACACACGCACACACGCGTTCTAGGTCGGACAGCATAAGTAGGTCAGTGGTGCGTTTATAAAAGTGGGCCATTGGCACAAGGTTTATGTATGTTTGTCTGCTTGGCAACAGTAAATACTGCCAGCTGTTATGGCCAGAGAAAATAACAGACTATTGTTTTCTCCACAAGTGATAATATCACATTTTTACAGGTATTCCTAATGTTTATATCTCTGTGGTTTTCCATTTGTGATCTCTTTAAAGATACAGTTATTTCAAAGCTCCCATTTTGGACAAATCTTGATTCTATGAATGTAAAACCTTATTTGATCTCATAATTTTGAGTCTACTCACCACATAGTACATTTCTCTGTGTTTTGTGACTGTATCTTCTGTGTTGTGTTTTCAGACTGTATCTTCTGTGTTGTGTTTTCAGACTGTATCTTCTGTGTTGTGTTTTGTGACTGTATCTTCTGTGTTGTGTTTTCTGACTGTATCTTCTGTGTTGTGTTTTGTGACTGTATCTTCTGTGTTGTGTTTTCAGACTGTATCTTCTGTGTTGTGTTTTCAGACTGCATCTTCTGTGTTGTGTTTTCAGACTGCATCTTCTGTGTTGTGTTTTCTGACTGTATCTTCTGTGTTGTGTTTTCAGACTGTATCTTCTGTGTTGTGTTTTCTGACTGTATCTTCTGTGTTGTGTTTTCTGACTGTATCTTCTGTACTCTGTCTAGGTGCCGGTGTTGAAGCCCATGGATCTGATGGTGGAGGTCAGTCCTCGGCGTGTGTTTGCCAACGCCCACACCTACCACGTCAACTCCATCTCCGTCAACTCCGACCACGAGACCTACATGTCAGCTGACGACCTGAGGATCAACCTCTGGCATCTGGGCATCACCGACCGCAGCTTCAGTATCCTTTAGATCAGTCAATTGATCAACACACACACACACACGCACACGCACGCACACACACAAATGAACCTACTCACATATAGAAACAGATTCCAACCGAACACACACAGTGACGTGGGGGAGGGGAATGGTTGCCGAGGAGTGAAAATGCAGCTTAATAAATTATTAAAACTGTTCCATGAATATTTCACTCCTTTTCTGGATTACAATGCGGCTGAATAGAACACACACACACTCCTCGCCCCAGACAGGATTTGCGTTGTTACAATTCAGATACATTTGGGATTATCCTCCCACTACCCCTAGAGGTGTGTATATGTATAATAGTATATGCATTGATATCAGTGTATTTTCGCATAGAATTTTGAATATGTACTGCATGTACAGTACCAGTCAAAAGTTTTAGAACACCTACTCATTCAAGGGTTTTTCTTTATTCTTACTCTTTTCTACATTGTAGAATAATAGTGAAGACATCAAAACTATGAAATAACACATAAGGAATCATGTAGTAACCAAAAAACGTGTTAAACAAATCAAAATATATTTTAGATGTTAAATTCTTCAAAGTAACCACCATTTGCCTTGATGACATCTTTGCACACTCTTGGCATTCTCTCAACCACCTTTACCTGGAATGCTTTTTCAACAGTCCTGAAGGAGTTCCCACATATGCTGAGCACTTGTTGGCTGCTTTTCCTTCCCTCTGCAGTCCAACTCATCCCAAACCATCTCAATTGGGTTGAGGTCAGGTGACTGTGGAGGCCAGGTCATCTGATGCAGCACTCCGTCACTCTTTTTCTTGGTCAAATAGCCCTTACACAGCCTGGAGGTGTGTTGGGTCATTGTCCTGTTGATAAACAAATTAAAGTCCCACTAAGCGCAAACCAGATGGGATGGCGTATCGCTGCAGAATGCTGTGGTAGCCATGCTGGTTAAGTGTGCCTTGATGTTATTTACGACTGCACTTGAAGAAACTTTCAAAATTCTTGAAACTTTCCGGATTGATTGACCTAATGATGGACTGTTGTTTCTCTTTGCTTATTTGAGCTGTTCTTGCCATAATATGGACTTGGTCTTTTACCACATAGGCCTATCTTCTGTATACCACCCCTACCTTGTCACAGCACAACAGATTGGCTCAAATGCATTAAGAGGGAAAGAAATTCCACAAATTAACTTTTATTAACAAGGCAGACCTGTTAATTGAAATGCATTCCAGGTGACTATCTCATGAAGCTGGTTGAGAGAAAGCCAAGAGTGTGCAAAGCTTTCATCAAGGCAAAGGGTGGCTACTTTGAAGAATCTCAAATATAAAATATATTTAAATTTGTTGAACAATTTTTTGGTTACTTTATGATTCCGTATGTGTTATTCATAGAAAAAAGTAAGTAAAAAGAAAAACAATTGAATGAGTAGATGTGTCCAAACTTTTGACGGGTACTGTATGTGTACTATGTTTTTAATCAAACACAAACACACAAACACACAAAATCAAAATATTATGTATGCTGTTTTATATTGTATATTATAAACTGGGTGTTTCGAGCCCTGAATGCTGATTGGCTGACAGCCGTGGTACATCAGAACGTATACCACGGGTATGACAAAACATTTATTTTACAGCTCCAAGTTGGTAGCCAGTTTATAATAGCAATAAGGCTCCTCGGGGGTTTGTGGTATACGGCCAATATACCACGGCTAAGGGCCTGTATCCAGCCATGAATAAGAACAGCCCTTAGCCGTGGTTTTTTGGCCATAAACCACACCCCCTCGTGCCTTATTGCTTAATTGTTTAATTACTATCATAATGTGTGTATATACAGTACTCTCTGCTGTAGTCCTGAACCCCTGTGCCCCAGACATCGTGGACATTAAGCCAGTGAACATGGAGGATCTGACAGAGGTGATAACAGCAGCAGAGTTCCACCCTCACCACTGTAACCTGTTGGTCTACAGCAGCAGTAAGGGAACTCTACGGCTCTGTGACATGAGAGAGGCCGCACTGTGTGACAAACACTCCAAACGTGAGTACTCACACACACAGGCATAGACATACAGACAGACATAGCCTACCATCAGACATACACACACATTTTGTTCTTCTATCCCTTTGGGACCTAAAATTGATTTCCATTCAAAATGAACCCAAACCCGTTACGCAAACACTAAACCTAACTCCTAGCCCTAAACCTAACCACTAACCCTTACCCTAAACCTAACCACTAACCCTTACCCTAAACCTAACCACTAACCCTTACCCTAAACCTAACCACTAACCCTTACCCTAAACCTAACCACTAACCCTTACCCTAAACCTAACCACTAAGCTTAAAATAGACTTCGACCTCATGGGAACATGGGAAATGTGGGAAATGCCCAAAAGGATAGAAGAACCCACCCATCTACACACCCACCCACCTACACACACACACACACACACACACACACACACACACACACACACACACACACACACACACACACACACACACACACACACACACACACACACACACACACACACACACACACACACACACACCTCTACCCCCACCTCTACCTCCAAACACTCACCCCCCTCTCCTCTCCTCCTCTAGTGTTTGAGGAGCCGGAGGACCCCAGTAACCGCTCCTTCTTCTCGGAAATCATCTCGTCTGTGTCGGACGTCAAGTTCAGCCACAGCGGGCGCTACCTGCTGACCAGAGACTACCTCACCGCCAAGGTGTGGGACCTCAACATGGAGAACAAGCCCCTGGAGATATATCAAGTGAGGAGCCCAACTTCACTATCAGCACAAAGACATAGACAATATAGTATTACTATCACAGAGACATAGATAGTATACTATTACTATCACAGAGACATAAACAGTATACTATTACTATCACAGAGACATAGACAGTACACTATTACTATCACAGAGACATAGACAGTATACTATTACTATCACAGAGACATAGACAGTACACTATTACTATCACAGAGACATAGACAGTGTACTATTACTATCACAGAGACATAGACAGTGCACTATTACTATCACAGAGACATAGACAGTATACTATTACTATCACAGAGACATAGACAGTACACTATTACTATCACAGAGACATAGACAGTGTACTATTACTATCACAGAGACATAGACAGTGTACTATTACTATCACAGAGACATAGACAGTATACTATTACTATCACAGAGACATAGACAGTGTACTATTACTATCACAGAGACATAGACAGTGCACTATTACTATCACAGAGACATAGACAGTATACTATTACTATCACAGAGACATAGACAGTACACTATTACTATCACAGAGACATAGACAGTGTACTATTACTATCACAGAGACATAGACAGTGTACTATTACTATCACAGAGACATGGACAGTATACTATTACTATCACAGATTACTATCACAGAGACATAGACAGTGTACTATTACTATCACAGAGACAGAGACAGAGACAGTATACTATTACTATCACAGAGACATAAACAGTATACTATTACTATCACAGCGACATAAACAGTGTACTATTACTATCACAGCGACATAAACAGTGTACTATTACTATCACAGAGACATAGACAGTACACTATTACTATCACAGAGACATAGACAGTGTACTATTACTATCACAGAGACATAGACAGTGTACTATTACTATCACAGAGACATAGACAGTATACTATTACTATCACAGAGACATAGACAGTACACTATTACTATCACAGAGACATAGACAGTGTACTATTACTATCACAGAGACAGAGACAGAGACAGTATACTATTACTATCACAGAGACGTAAACAGTATACTATTACTATCACAGAGACATAGACAGTATACTATTACTATCACAGCGACATAAACAGTGTACTATTACTATCACAGAGACATAGACAGAACACTATTACTATCACAGAGACATAGACAGAACACTATTACTATCACAGAGACATAGACAGTGTACTATTACTATCACAGAGACATAAACAGTGTACTATTACTATCACAGAGACATAGACAGTATACTATTACTATCACAGAGACATAAACAGTATACTATTACTATCACAGAGACATAGACAGTACACTATTACTATCACAGAGACAGAGACAGTATACTATTACTATCACAGAGACATAAACAGTATACTATTACTATCACAGCGACATAAACAGTGTACTATTACTATCACAGAGACAGTATACTATTACTATCACAGAGACAGTATACTATTAATATCACAGAGACATAGACAGTATACTATTAGTATCACAGAGACAGTATACTATTACTATGGCATAGACATAGACAGTATACTATTACATGGACAGTATGCTATTACTATAGCAGAGATATGGAGAGTATACTATTACTATCAGCACAGATGCATTACCCTAACGTAACAGGCGTAACAGGCGTAAAATAAATGTCTGAAACTAGATTCCCTACATGCTAGTCTTAATAACCCAGTGGGAGGTTCTTTTCTGCACTGTTCAACCAATCCAGTAAATGTGGAGGAGTTAAGATGGAGTGTCGCCTTGTTAACGTCCAAAAGCAGAAGTCACGTCACAGGCTCTCTTTCCAGAGACGTAGACAGTTTGTGTCCTACTACTATTAGCATATACAGTAAGCTATGCGAGTGTGCGTGCATTGTGCGAAGCAGACGTGGGTCAAATATGTATTGGCATATTATTAGGATTGTGGAACTGTCGAATATGCCATACATTGATGTCAGTCGGGGGGGGGGGGATCTGTCTGAAAATGGAATCGATATTTTCGGAGCTTAAGTTGCTGGGCTCTCATATGCATGTGTGTGTAGTGTGTGTTACACATGTTTAGCCTCTGGGCCTGAATGACAATACCTCTATACATACATAGGGTCTTACTACCACTCCCTTTGCTGATAGCAACATCATTGAGGAAAAGTTGTACTTACTATGACTGTGATATGTGGTTGTCTCGCCTAGTTCCCCTAAGATGAATGCACTAGCTAGTAAGTCAATCTGGATGAGAGCGTCTGCTAAATGACTAACATTGGAAATACACTGTGTATGTCACATCTGTATATGTTGTGTATGATACACGTGTTCCTGTATGTTCTGTGTGTGTTTAGCATGCTTAAGGGCATAATGAGTGCACATGATAAGTGTGTAGTGTGTATATAGGTGTGTGCGTGTTATGTGTGCCCGTGTAGTGTGTGTGCGTACACGTGTGGCATGCTCTGCTGTGCAGTCAGGAGTGGGTGGTTAAGATGCGCTGGTGCTATTTATAGACAGGAGCTCCACTCATAAACTGCACTGGGAGAGGAGGGGGGATACCTTACTGAGACCTACCCATATCTGCAATGCAGCAAGGAGACAGAGAGAGAGGTGGGAGATGGGTGAGAATGAGGGACTCTCAAACTCTGTATTTCCTCATTTGGCTGTGTTTACTCATGTCATCCCTTCATTGAAATGAATTGAGAAAGGGAGGGGAGGGGAGAGGATGAGGGGGAGGAAAGGGTAACAGACAGAAATACTAAAAGGTCAAAAAGGAAAGAAATTAGGGAGTGGAGAGGGGTGGGTTGTCAGGGGAGAGAAGAGGCAATGTTCACCTTAACACAGCATATTTTCATTGGTCAGCGAGAACGGTATGGAAACAAACATGCCAATATGGTTTGATTTACAACCAAACTGTGACCATGGTTTGGTCGTAGAGGGATTGGCCATGAATTGAGCTTAGTATGTATAAAGATATCATTGTACATTTATTTCAGGCCCTTGCATCACCATGCACAGAGAGAGAGAGAGAGAGAGAGAGAGAGTGAGAGAGAGAGAGAAACAGGGAGAGAGTGTGAGAGAGAGAGAGAGAGAGAGAGAGAGAGAGAGAGAGAGATAGACAGGGAGAGAGGGAGAGAGAGAGAGAGAGAGAGAGATAGACAGGGAGAGATAGAGAGAGATAGACAGGGAGAGAGAGATAGAGAGAGAGAGACAGGGAGAGAGAGACAGAGAGAGAGACACAGAGAGAGAGAGAGAGAGAGAGAGAGAGAGAGAGAGAGAGATAGACAGTGAGAGATAGAGAGAGATAGACAGGGAGAGAGAGACAGAGAGAGATAGACAGGGAGAGAGAGAGAGAGAGAGAGAGAGAGAGAGAGAGAGAGACAGAGAGAGAGAGAGAGACCCCTAAATGGATTAGATTACAATGTGGTTCAGTAGTTCTCCACATTCTCAGAATGAATATCCTGTGTTAACATTGGTCGACAGAGCTATGTCTGTGAGTACTATGCCGTGGATTCTGTGTCCGGTCTGTGTGGGCTGTGAACGGTGTGTTGATTAAATCTTGGTGTGTGTTCCTGCAGGTGCATGATTACCTCCGCAGCAAGCTGTGCTCCCTTTATGAGAACGACTGCATATTCGACAAGTTTGAGTGTGCCTGGAACGGCTCAGACAGGTAGGCGAAGAGTGAGTGTGAGTGTGTGTGTGTTTTGCCCTTGCCGTTCTTACTACCCCTTTAATTGTTCAGGGAGTGAATGTGTGAGCACGGTAGAATTGGGCTTCTAGAGTCTTTTCTCTCTTTTCTCTCCATCCCCCTCTCTCCCAGTGTGATCATGACGGGGGCCTACAACAACTTCTTCCGGATGTTTGACCGGAACACAAAGCGTGACGTGACCCTGGAGGCGTCCAGGGAGAGCAGTAAGCCCCGGGCCGTTCTCAAGCCTCGCCGCGTCTGCCAGGGTGGGAAACGTCGCAAGGATGACATCAGCGTGGACAGCCTGGACTTCACCAAGAAGATCCTGCACACGGCCTGGCACCCCACGGAGAACATCATCGCCATCGCTGCCACCAACAACCTGTACATCTTCCAGGACAAATTCAACTAGGAGATGCACGGCCGAGAGAGGGAAAGTGCAGGAGGCTGGAGACACACATACACACACACACACTCTCCAGACGACAGGGCAATACTGTGGAGACACACTCCAGAGTGCTCACTCCCTGCCTTCCACACTTCCAACCAATGAAGTGTTTGAAGCCCCCCCCCCCCCCGAAATACTGGATGGACCCGCCTTGCCCTAGGGCCAAACAGGGGGAGCTGAATTACCCAATGAGAATGATGTTGGTTTATGGTTTCTCTTAGTCTTAATCATGGATGTGTTGACTGTTGACCTCTTGATTGTGGCTGATCTGATTGTGTTTGTTTCGCTATTGGTCGTTTTTTCATTCCGAGGGATTGACCTCTTGGCGGGAGGAGCTTTTACATGTGTCTGTCTTTTTCTGTTCATCTGCCTCATCCTCTTCTTCCTCCTCCTCTTCTCTCCCTCTGTTTCTGTACATGTTTGTGCTCAGTCCAACCCCCCTCTCCTACACTCTTAGAAGAAATGGTTCCAAAAGGATTTTTCAGCTGTCCCCAGTGTCTCTTTTTTGGTTCAGCGTAGAATCCTTTTGGGTTCCACGTAGAACCCTCTGTGGAAAGGGTTCTGCATGAAAGCTAAAATGGCTCTACCGGGAACCAAAAAGGGTTGTTCAAAGGGTTCTCTAATGGGGACAGCCAAAGAACCATTTTAGGTTCTAGAGTGTTTTTAAGAGTGTACAGTCTGACGGACTAATTTGATCATTGACGTCGGTGTAAAAAACCCTTTGTGGTTCCTGGTGGTGACTATCGTGGAAACGGAACGCTTGCTGGATGTTTCAAGTTTTATTATAGTTTTTCCAGTTAAAATCACCAATTCACATATTTTTGTAAATTCTCGTTAATGATGTTGATGGTAATATTGATGGTGATGACAATGACAGTTATTGGTATACGTATAACAGTGACATGTCACAGTTGGACTTGGGTTCCACTAGGCTGTCTGTCACAGCTTGGTGACATTTACTCCTTACGTTTCCGTTGATTGTGGACACTGCTGGGGATCTTGCCTGTGTCGTGTGCTACTTTGCAATGAAACACAATTAATGAAGCAAAAACAAAGTCCAACAATCAAGCAAAAAAATATGCTGCATGATGAACAAAAATGATGTGTTTATATACATTTACTGGCTGCCTTTCTAACCATAAACAGGCTGTAAAAAGGCTTCTGGAGCTCTGCCTCTACACAGCACTAGTTACCATAGACGACAACAATGAGCTCTCCTTTTGTTTGTGTTCACAAGACACAAAAAGCATGTTTAACAGTGTTCGGTTTTTACGGTGTACATTTGAAATGAAGCCGAACTTAAATCAGTTAAAAATTTAAGAAACTGAACCGGAGGAATTGGGAATGTTTTATCAGCGTTGTTATCTAGACCTTTAAAAGGAGCTAATTGGCTCTGCGACATATTGATAAGAAACAAACCAGTCATCTGTAATGACGATGGTGTCCATGACAATGTGAGAGAGATTATTGCACTCTACTCTCCAGCAATTTCATT
The DNA here is from genome assembly GCF_029448725.1 of Salvelinus fontinalis. Taxonomy (NCBI): domain Eukaryota; kingdom Metazoa; phylum Chordata; class Actinopteri; order Salmoniformes; family Salmonidae; genus Salvelinus; species Salvelinus fontinalis. The sequence goes on from NC_074670.1 coordinate 47,082,443, forward strand.
TATTTCTATATTTTTGGAAACACCCATCACTTGTGTTTGATTCCATGTCCTGCTGCCCTGGCATTGATTCACATCTTTGTTTTGTTCACGTATTTTCAAGAAGAAGAAAAAGTCAAATGAACAATTATAAATATGTTAATATGTTTTTTTTCCCTGAATAAAGATTTCAACAAAATTTGCATCATATGGGTTAGGGTTAGGCTGTGGTGTCTATTAAACGTCTGTCACTGCAGATAAATCAATTCTAATATGATCACTATTCAAAAATCGGTTTTCCTTCATGTATAGTGCTTAAAGTATTAACTGCTGTCTGTGTACTTTGTAGATCCAACAGTCTTCATATGGCTCAATAGATTTGAAATACATCACTAAAACAAATCTCTGTGCTGTAGCCTGGGGAACACCTAGTGTTAATACACTGTCATTACATACACTAACGAAGCAGAATCAGCACCTTGTGTGTGTGTGTGTGTGTGTGTGTGTGTGACCTCTTCTGCTGGACAAGCTGGCCATAGCCCTGGAGAGAGTAAAGATCCAGACTAAAACGACAAGATCATGCTCATTAAGGTATAGGGACTCTGTGTGTGTGTGTGCGCGCGAGTGAAAGAGAGAGGGAGTGTGAGATTGCAATAACCTTTCAGGAAGCAGAGATTTCCATGATTGGTTTATTAGTCACAGTAGCGTAGAGGGTTACAGTAGTGACATCACAACAGTGACATCATCATTAGAGGCCTGCAGACTGGAACTGTGGGATCAGAGCAGATCCAAACCCCTGCACAGCAGGGGGAGGGAAGGAGGTAGAGGCGGGTGAGGGACAACAAGGCAGACATAAGTGCACTTTGATACTAATGTGAACTAATGGTGTGTGGTGTCACAACAAGAAGGGTATGAAAAAGACACACAATAATGATTAAAGCATCATATTTGAAAGGAGACAACCGGAACAGTTTAAGTCCATTTGTTTCTCCGACATGATGAAAATTACGTTCGAAGATAGCAAAAAAAAAAAAAGATTCAATAACTGTAGAATACAGTAGTAACTAAATAAGAATACAGTAGTAACTAAATAATTAAACTGAAATAAGGCCTCAAATTGTAAAAAGAACACAAGTCTTGTAAAAAAAAAAAACCGTTGTGGTCAATTTAATTTAAATGGTGGTCAATTTACAGTCTACAAATGATTTATAACTACGCTCCGACCCCCCAACCATCCACTCAAGAAATCGGCCCACAGCTGAATGTAAATGGAGACCCCTTATCTACAGTATGCAAGGGTGCAAACAGTAGGCCTATATGGTTGAACAGCATGCAAAAGGTTAATAAACTTAGTGATCACATTGTTGATTGGTATTATCCCACACACTTCCTCTGAAATGTTGACGGACTAAAAACTTGTCCATGAATTAAGAGTTTGAGGCCGTGTGTGTATTTGTGTGTGTTGCATGTATGAAAGTGTAAAGTCGGTGTAAACTGTCTCCCTCCTTTGTAATTAAGTGGTTTAGTTTAGATTCTCCATTATATTATCCTCGCACACTTTTTGGCTCAGCAGCTATGAAAACACTCATACACTACAAACAAACACTTACGCCTTGTTTAACAATACACACAATACTGCTATGCGTCTATGCTGGCTTTACTACGGTAGGGTGTAAAGAACACAGTCACATCACTACAAGCAGTTCAATCCCAGTACTGGAATTACAGTAAAGTGGAAAACATCATGCAGAACCATAGATTTGGGCTCTATTCAATATGCAACTCTGAATCATTACAGATTCTGCAATAGAATTTTAATGGTAATTTCCGATTGAGCCGACATATGCAGCGTTTACCGTGAATGCAGTCTCCGCTAAAGCGGGAACATTGCCTGAAATTTCAATCACGCCGGAAAGCTGAACTTCAGCGATGCTGACTGAATAGAGCCCTTACTGTAGGTAGACATTATGCACGTCTTACTGACAAAACTACTGTGTACATTCAGTTCTCCCAGTGTACTTACTTCCTCCCCATAGTGTACACTCAGCCACTCCTAACAGTGGTCGACATAAGGCATTACTTACAATCCTTAGTGAAATCACGTCTTCTAGTGTACACTTATTGACTCCACATAGTGTACACTTATTCACTTCTCTATATTGATCCATTGCTCTTCAGCTACACTCATCCGCCACTACCCCTCACCTGTGTCTCAGCGTCCTGCTCCAGCTGTGCAGTGAGGAAGGGGTTAAAGAAGAAGTCGAACCCAAACTGCAGAGCCCCCTGGGCCGAGCGCCTCCAGTCGTGTTCTATCTTATACTGCCTGCCGCTGGGCACGCGGGCGTCTGCACACGTCAGACAGTGAATGGCCTTCAGCTCAAACACAGGCCACTTAGAGCCCAGGCGTCCCTCCAGAACCGTACTGAACTCTACCAGGCTCCCAGCGCTCAGGTGCAGCAGCACGGGGCCAAACTCATTACTGGCCCTCAGGACGATGTCCTTGGTGGCGTCTTCGTCCTCTACGACGGTCCCGTTCTTACTCTTCCTCTCCAGGGGCATGCCCAAGGTCACCTCGAACTTGTAGCGGTCAAAGCGCTTCACGTGGCACTCGTGCTTCGCCAGCTTTTTCAGTTTGCATAAGGGGTCTTCTGGGGGGGGTTGGGGTGTGGGTAGGGGCTGGGGAGGGGCAGTGGGGGTGGAGGGGTTGTCACAGAGTGGATAGGCCTCACCGTAGAGACATCTCATCCAGTCCCCTACAAACACAGGGAGTAGGCCAATGACAGACTGGGCTCCGTTCTCAATGTCGGTGACGCGGACATATTTGAAGCGTCCTGTCCAGGTGACCCGGTGGCCCTCCAGGTGAGAACACAGGATCTGGGTTTGGGCCATGTTGTATTCCTTCCAGGCTTTCGGCCCACACAGGTTACTGTACTCCGGCCACGTGAGGGTGGAGTTATACACCTGTTCAAGACACTTGGTTAAACTTACATTTTGACATTGTTTATTATACAGTTCATGTATTCCATTGAACACTTTTCATACATTCAGGGAATCCTTTATTTAGTTACATTTTAATACTGTAAATAGTACTCTGCTGACTGCAATTTGATCTTGTTCTGTCATTCGGTTATTTTGTATTATGTTACTACCTGTATTTTGTTTTAACTAGCGCTTTTGGCATAATGTTGCATAATGTAGTGAACTAGTTATTGTGATTACCTTCATGCCCTCGGAGCGGTAGACATACATCCAGCAGAACAGCACCACAGCACTCAACCACACCAGGATGAGCTTGACTATGCTGCTCCGCGACAGAGACCTCGCCACCACCAGCGGGTTCAGGCTGAACCGCGTCCACAACCGCAACACCACCGGGACCGCGCACACGGTCAGAGTCACCAGCATCTTGGTGATCTCCAGAGCCATGAACCACTGGAGGACCTGGAAGAGCAACATGGCCGCCAAGCCCAAGGTGAGAACAGGCAGGGCGAACAGGAAGAGGAGGTAGCCCACGCAGGTCCGAATCAGACCTATGGTGGAGGAGGAGTGGAGCAGGGCCAGGCACAACTCACACCAGACGAAGCAGACCATGTAGGGTACGAGGCAGAGGTAAGTGCCCCTGAAGCCCCTCAGCTGGGCCATGCGGAACAGCAGGTAGAACAGGTGCCCGTAGAGAAGACAGGGCACGCCCACGTTCAGAGCCACCATCTCCCCTAGCGGCACCGTCACAAACGTTGTGCCTAACACCCGCAGGAACCAGACGCTCTCCGGTAATAGTTGGGTAAGGGCACAGACCCCCGATAACACCTCTGTGAGCAAGGCGCGGCGGGCAAAGAGCTCAGCGGAGGCATGGAGGCTGAGGAATGAGGTGACGGTGAAGAACAGAGCCACAGCGGCCAGTTCGGAGCAGGGGATCCAGGCCTTGTCAGCCACGGGGAAGGAGAAGACCACGAAGACCACCGACAGCAGGAAGTAGAGGTAGGGCTCCAGGTGGGTCCAGACAAAGTTAGTCTCAGCTTGTTCCAGGTCCAGGCCCGGCTCGAAGCGAGACAGCAGGTCTGTCAGAGCCCGGAAGTTCTCCCACGCCTTGGAGTTCTGGAGGAACAACACCAACAGCTGACATCCTGAACAGACATTATTCTATAGCTAACTGTCATGGAATAACTTTAACATAGTAACTATAGTTACATAGTACCAACCATTTTCATTCGGTTTTCCAAGAAAATACCAAATGTTAGGTGGTAAGCACTCCCTAAATGAGTGTTCTTGCTAGTTTATTACAGGATATTGTAATTACATCGGTTATCCTCTTTCAGTTCCTCTGTGAAGTGAATCCTACCTGGAAGACGCGCAGTGTGCAGATGACCATGGAGAAGAAGGAGAGGTAAAAGACGAGTAGGGGGATGAGGAAGATGAAGAAGTCGATGGTGAGGTTGCTGATGATGAAGAAGAAGACGAGGGCATTGACGTGGTGAGTGGGGATGAGGGCGCTGAGCCACTGCATGCCCGCCCGGGATGCCCAGTCTATCAGGTGTTCCTTGATCTCCAACAGGGCGTGTAAGGGAAACTTCAACACCTAGGCGAAGAGAGGAGGGGGGGGGGGGGGGGAAGGGTGCGAGAGAAATTACACATTATTCCAATGTACACTCAGTGGCCAGTTTATTAGGTACACCACCCAGTTCACAAAAAAATGGTTCGCTCCTACAGACAGCGAGTCACATGGCCGTGGCTTGCTATAGAAAGCAGGCAGACAGGCATCAAGGAATTCAGTTACTGTTAGATTGAATGTTAGAATGGGCAAAACGAGTAACCTAAGCGACTGAGCGCGGTATGAGCGTCAGAGCCAGGCGCGCCAGTTCCAGTATCTCAGAAACGGCCGGCCTCCTGGGCTTTTCACTCACAACCGTGTCTAGGGTTTACAGAATGGTGCAACAAACAAAAAACATCCAGTCGGCGGGGAAAACAGCTCGTTGATGAGAGGGATCGAAGGAGAATGGCAAGAATCGCGCAAGCTAACAGGCGGGCCACAAACAGGCAGATAAAGGCACAGTACAACGGTGGTGTGCAGAACTGCATCTCGGGAACGCACAACTCGTCGGTCCTCGTCAAGGATGGGTTATTGCAGCAGACGACCACACCGGGTTCCACTCCTATCAGCTAAAAACAAGAACAAATTGGCTCAAGTGGGCACGCGATCACCAACACTGGACAATTGCGGAGTGGAGAAACATTGCGTGGTCCAACGAATCCTGATTCTTGTTGCGTCATTCTGACGTCAGAGTCAGGATTTGGCATAAGCCCCATGAGTCCATGGCCCCATCCTGCCTGGTGTCAACGGTACAGGCTGTTGGCGGTGGTGTAATGGTGTGGGGAATGTTTTCCTGGCACACGTTAGGTCCCTTGATACCGACACCTTGTAGAATCCATGCCCCGAAGAATTCAGGCTGTTCTGGAGGCAAAGGGGGGTCCGAACCGGTACTAGATGGGTGTACCTAATAAACTGGCCTTTGTGTATATGACTAAATGCAGTTGTAACATTGCTGGTTTGGAAATATTTACTCAATGTTTGTCATGCCAATAAAGCAATTTGAATTTGAGAGAGCGTAAATCCATGAGCAAGATAAAAACAAATATAAAATTGTGAATGTGTGAAAATGTCATGAACACACACATTCCCAGAGAGAGAAAAAAGGTGGAGACCTTCTGATGAAGGGGCAAGTCATCTGGGTTCTTCACAACGTCGTCATCATCGTCATCGTCACCTCCGGCCCCAGCCATAGTGGGACTAGGTGGGATGCCCTGAGCGTACTTCTTAGTGATATCTACAAAGTCATCCAGACCCACGTCATAACAACTGACTGTAAAGACACAGAGAAAGAGGGAGGTAGTCTTAACTCACTGTTACAATGCCTTTCCGTTTGATTCTATTTTACATAAACACACACTGACCTTTGCTGGTGACGAGACTCTCCAGAACTCTTCTCTGTTTCTGCGTGGAGCTGGATATGGGGCTCTGGGAGGCAGCGTCACCTTGGGGTGGAGGAATTACAGAGGAACACACAGTTCAGAAACTAGCTAAATAACAACTAGGCCTCTCAGGTCTCTTCGGTGTTCATGAACATATAATATTACATTATTGTGTGACTGTTGTGTGGCCATCTATGTAATGTATGAGAGTGTTTGTGTGTGTGTGTGTGTGTGTGTGTGTGAGAGAGACTGTTCCCTGTACCTGGTTCTGTATTGACATGTTCCACGTTCTCCAGCAGCTCAGACACCGCCACCCTTCTCTTCTTCTCCGGGTTGAGCTTCCAGTACATGACCAGGGCAGCCCTCCTCACTCCTCTCTCAAACCTCGTCTCCGTACACAGCTTCTTCACCTCCTCAAAGTTCTCAGACGTGATGCCTAATGGTGACAAAACACAACATTTACGCCTAATAATGAACACCATGCACTGAGACAACCAATCAGTTCAACTGGTTCCACAATCCCAATGACACTGATAAGTGCTCCATTTAACTGCACGCTGCACTTTTTCAGTCCCAATTCAAAGAAGATTCTATTGAATTGCTCTGGATCTCTCCATATATACACACACAGTTGAAGTCAGATGTTTACATACACCTTAGACAAATATATTTAAACTCAGTTTTTCAGAATTCCTGACATTTAATCCTAGTTCAAATTCCCTATCTTAGGTCAGTTAGGATCACCACTTTATTTTAAGAATGTGAAATGTCAGAATAATAGTAGAGAGAATTATTTATTTCAGCTTTTATTTCTTTCATCACATTCCCAGTGGGTCAGAAGTTTACATACACTCAATTAGTATTTGCTAGCATTGCCTTTAAAATTGTTTAACTTGGGTCAAATATTTTGGATAGCCTTCCACAAGCTTCCCACAATAAGTTGGGTGACTTTTGGCCCATTCCTCCTGACATAGCTGGTGTAACTGAGTCAGTTTTGTAGACCTCCATGCTTGCACACGATTTTTCAGTTCTGCCCACAAATTGTCTATGGGATTGAGGTCAGAGCTTTGTGATGGCCACTCCAATACCTTGAATTTGTTGTCCTTAAGCCATTTTGCCAGAACTTTGGAAGTATGCTTGGGGTCATTGTCCATTTGGAAGACCCATTTGCAACCAGGCTTTAACTTCCTGACTGATGTCTTGAGATGTTGCTTCAATATATCCACATCATTTTCCTCACTCATGATGCCATCTTTTTTGTGAAGTGCACCAGTCGCTCCCGCAGCAAAGCACCCCCACAACATGATGCTGCCACAGTGAATTATAAGTGAAATAATCTGTCTGTAAACAGTTTTTGGAAAAATGACTTGTGTTATGCACAAAGTAGATGTCCTAAACGACTTGCCAAAACTATAGTTTGTTTACAAGAAATGTGTGGAGTGGTTGAAAAACTAGTTTTAATGACTCCAACCTAAGTGTATGTAAACTTCCGACTGCAACTGTATATACTTCCTGTGCAGTGGATAAGGCCGCGCCCCCTCACCTTTCCTGGTTGCTAGGCAGTGCTGTAGCATCTTGACGGCGTCCTTGCGACCCTGTTTGGTGGCCTCTACCAGCCAGCTCACCGCTGTACAGTTGTTCAGCTCCTCATCTCGCTCCTCGGCCAGGGCCAAGTAGTAACGGCCCACCTACACACAGATACAGCATATCATGTCAAATATGTGCTCATTCTTGTCAGACGCATGAGGCTCATATATAGGACTCAGAGATCTTATTCAATTCTGAGTTCTAATATTTGATTCTATGGTAGGACTTTTCAAGTTTGCTATGGTGGTCAAACCAGGGTGGACCATGGGAGATGGCTAGGAGGGGTTAGTACTCACCCTAGACTGGGCTTTGGCGTCTCCAGACTTGGCGCTCTCCTCCAGCTCCTCCCCACTCAGCTCCTCCTCTGGCTCCTCTACATAGGGACAACAGTCATCTGATTGATGTATTAATTTCTTAGGAAGGTTACTGCCAAAGGGGATATTACATGGTGACCGGCAGCATTGATACACACAGAAACATGTGCCGCATAGCATTTCTGTCCAAAGATGATGCAGAAAAATGTATCCATGCTTTTGTCACTTCTAGGTTAGACTACTGCAATGTTCTACTTTCCGGATACCCGGATAAAGCACTAAATAAACTTCAGTTAGTGCTAAATACGGCTCCTAGAATCCTGACTAGAACCAAAACATTTGATATTACTTCAGTGCTAGCCTCTCTACACTGGCTTCCTGTTAAGGCAAGGGCTGATTTCAAAGTTTTACATGGGCTTGCTCCTACTCATCTCTCCGATTTGGTCCTGCCGTACATACCTACACGTACGCTACGGTCACAAGACGCAGGCCTCCTTACTGTCCTTAGCATTTCTAAGCAAACAGCTGGAGGCAGGGCTTTCTCCTATAGAGGTCCATTTTTATGGAATGGTCTGCCTACCCATGTGAGAGATGCAGACTCGGTCTCAACCTTTAAGTCTTAATTGAAGACTCATCTCTTCAGTAGGTCCTATGATTGAGTGTAGTCTGGCCCAGGAATGTGAAGGTGAACGGAAAGACACTGGAGCAACGAAACGCCCTTGCGGTCTCTGCCTGGCCGGTTCCCCTCTCTCCACTGGGATTCTCTGCCTCTAACCCTGTTACAGGGGCTGAGTCACTGGCTTACTGGTGCTCTTCCATGCCGTCCCTAGGAGGGGTGCGTCACTTGAGTGGGTTGAGTCACTGACGTGATCTTCCTGTCCAGGTTGGCGCCCCTCCTTGGGTTGTGCCGTGGCAGAGATCTTTGTGGGCTATACTCGGCCTGGTCTCAGGATGGTAAGTTGGTGGTTGAAGATATCCCTCTAGTGGTGTGGGGGCTGTGCTTTGGCAAAGTGGGTGGGGTTATATCCTGCCTGTTTGGCCCTGTCCGGGGGTATTGTCAGACGGGGCCATAGTGTCTCCCGACCCCTCCTGTCTCAGCCTCCAGTATTTATGCTGCAGTAGTTTGTGTCGGGGGGCTAGGGTCAGTCTGTTATATCTGGAGTATTTCTCCTGTCTTATCTGGTGTTAATGTAAGTATGCGCTTGATAATTCTCTCTCGGAGGACCTGAGCCCTAGGACCATGCCTCAGGACTACCTGGCCTGATGACTCCTTGCTGTCCCCAGTCCACCTGGCCGTGCTGCTGCTCCAGTTTCAACTGTTCTGCCTATGGAACCCTGACCTGTTCACCGGACATGCTACCTGTCCCAGACCTGCGGTTTTCAACTCTCTAGAGACAGCAGGAGCGGTAGAGATACTCTGAATGATCGGCTATGAAAAGCCAACTGACATTTACTCCTGAGGTGCTGACCTGTTGCACCCTCAACAACCACTGTGATTATTATTATTTGACCCTGCTGGTCATCTATGAACATCTTGGCCATGTTCTGTTATAATCTCCACTTGGCACTTCCAGAAGAGGACTGGCCACTCCTCATAGCCTGGTTCCTCTCTAGGTTTCTTCCCAGGTTCTGGCCTTTCTAGGGAGTTTTTCCTAGCCACCGTGCTTCTACACCTGATTGCTTGCTGTTTGGGGATTTATGCTGGGTACAGCACTTTGCGACATCAGCTGATGTAAGAAGGGCTTTATAAATACATTTGATTGATTGATTTGATTATTGGAACGGACCCTGTAAATCGCTTCTTACTTTCTCGTATTCTTCATACTTTTATTTCTTGTGTGTTTTTGTTCTACCTCATGTTATTTTTAGTATTACATTGAAAACTGCATTGTTGGGTTTTGAGCTTGCAAGAAAGTAATTTCACTGTACTTGTGCGTGTGACATAAAAATGTGAAACTTGGTCTACCCTGCTTGGCAAATTCTGTACCTTATGTGTTGTATCAGAGATATAGTACACCTGAAGCAGCCATACCAAGCATTGAGAAAGGAATTATCTTTCCATTCAGGCTTTTCCCAGTAGTACCAAAATAGCTTGGCGAGAAGTAGATGGATAGGAGGATAGGGGTGGTAGGAGAGATGTTTTTCTGCCTTACACAGCAATCCCGGACTGACTACTTTACATGATCTGGTCAACGTCTGCTGTTGTCATGGAGATAGGCCACGTGCCACAGAGGGAGTGGCTCTGATTGGTGGGTAAGGGTGGGGCGGAGAGGATGAGGCAGAAAGGGAAATACAGAGTCACCATTAGAGCCATGTCCCCTACCCCAAAAGCCTTAACATAATAGGCAAACAGACAAAGCAAAGTGGTTAGATTAGGGATGTGGTATGATTTTTTATTGTTGTGTGAACTTTTGTGCACGATGGGGGATGTCCTTGATTGCACTTAGTATTAGGGTTGGAGTGATTGTGTTGGGTTACAAAGCCTTTAGCAGGGGTCCAGAGCTCTGTGGTCAATGTGTGTGTGTCTTTGACTGTACTCACCTGGCTCAGCTATTGAAGCCTGTCGTAGAGGGGTAGTAGGGTGCATTCCCGGGGTATCTCCAGCAGCACCAGCCCCCCTCCTCTCATCCGTAGCCCTGCTGGCTGCATTGAGCTGGGATCGTCCCGCCTGGGAGACAGGTCTGACTGGCTGCCGCAGGGGGGAGGCAGGAGGGTTAGAGAGGGAGGACGCGGGGGGAGAGAGAGGGGGGCCAGGACAAAAAGGTCTGGAAGGTGAGACCGGAGAGGTCGGGGGCGATTTAGGCAGGGTCACAGTGGGTCTAGTGCCCGGGGTAGATTTAGGGGTAGGTGGGGAAAGAGAGGAGGGTGGCGGGGAGGAAGGGGCAGGTTTCGGGGTGGTTGGGGTGTTAGCGGGTGATGGTTCCATGCCTGAAAGACAGAGAAAGATAAATCAATTTACCACTGAATGGCTAAATTAGTTTGAACCTTTATAGACAGAGCTTTTTAGAATCATAAAAAAAAAAAATCAGTATTCAATCATGGAAGGATAGCCCATGCATGAGGGTCACACCAGCTGCGTGGAATGGAAGCACGTGTTTGTTGACACAGCTACAGTAGCTACAGCAGAGTACGGCCAGGGGGCAGAGAGAGCGAGGACACAACAGCTGCGTGGCACAATCCTCTTCTGCTCCAATCACTCAACTCTCACTGCAAAAGGGAGCCCATAGCTTCCCTTCTGGACAAAGTTTTAAAATGTGTCTTTCGACCAAACTTGCCGCTGTGTCACTTTCAGTGCTTTTCTTGACCCCCAAATATGGTCCAAGTTCTTTTATCCCAAACTAACAAATCTAGAGCCTAAACCAGTTCGACTTTAGGCACCAAAATAAGAAGCTACTACCACTATTATGAACAGGGTGACAGGTTGGCATGCAAGAGATGGAGGCACCATGACGTGTTCTGCTGCAATGCAGGGGATTTCCCCAAGCCAATGACTTTGATTTGACCGGTGGAAAGTATAAGCAAATGGACTGTCAGGTGACTCATTGTTTTAGACTACATTTAAAAAAAAAAGTTGGTGACCAGTTTAAAATATAATGCGAAACACGCGCCTGTCGCTTTAAAAATGACAAGCTATTCTTTAATCAATGCTAAATTGTGATATGACAGTCAACTGGCAGTTCTTCCTACGGACAGTACAGATTGTCCAAAACAAACATGTCAGCGTTATTCTCTCACCTTTGCAGTCACAGACTCGATCTGTGTTTCATCTAGTCGACAAGAAGCTACTAGAAATGTCCCGATTAAGTTGTTCAGGGTCTCCTCTCATTCATCCCTTTCACTTTTTACAGTTCGGTGCCATAAGCGCATATGTGATCAAACTCCACTTATAGCGAGGAGAGAACTCTTCCAGCTGTCACAACATAATAAACATCCACTTTACGTGTTATGATTGGACGTTTTTTTTAGTGACGCCTTCCTCTTCTCTTAATATGATTGGCTACTGATCCAGGAAGTCTACATTTCCCGAGCTTTCTCTTTCAGGCATCACCAATATACCGTCGAAATATTGTCGCGCAGAGAATAGATTGATAGGATGACGTCTTTATATATTTTTATGACATGATTTATGTGCCATAGCCTACATGCATCGATAAGAACTATACATCATACGTTCATGTACGCATAAAATGTAAATGTGTTAGTCACACCATAAGAATTACACTGTAAAAACATGTCCACAGATTCTCCCTATGCAAACATTCCACTGAAGTTTACATAGCTCCATTCTCGATTGCTCTTCCTGGCTACTTCATCATGTGGCTGTCTCCTTGTTCGCAGGGAATTGCCAATGTCCGAGCCTTGAGTTGACGCTGAGCCCGGCGACAATCACCGAGGTCTCTCATATCTTCTACCACGGGTTCGCTTTCGTCCCGGTGCCCACCTCGGCCGCCGCAACATTGCACCTGGCGCTGGGCTCGCAGGTGATTCCGGGAACACCTCCACGTGTCGCCTTCATCAATGGGGCGGGCACCTGTCACGTTGTCCGTCCAGAATGAGGACTGACAGTATAGGTGAGTGGCAACTTTTTTGGGGATCATTTGTGGATCTCAGTTACTCAGCACGTTTTAACACAGCGTAAGGCATTCGAGTGATGATATTTCATTTAGCAGATTATTTATTCATGTGTTGACAGTCAATACGGAGCTTAGTTGTGTCAGTTCTGAGTACCGTTTAATGCACTGCATGTTATTTTCTTTTGCTTCTCAGAATTGTATGCGTGTCCTACGTGTGTCCTACCTGGGTCAGTTCACCTCCGAGGCAGGGATTGAACTGCAGTCAGATGGTAAGAGCAACCCATGTAGAAACATCTTAAAACCCGTTTCCAAACACATGATATTTATGATAATGATAATGAGAATAACATTTTGTGTATTTAGTATTTTATTAGGATCCCCATTAACTGTTGCAAAAGCAGCAGCTACACTTCCTGGGGTCCACACAAAACATGAAACATGACGTAATACAGAATATCAATAGACAACAGCTCAAGTACAGAACTACAGAAACTGTTTATCTGCATATTCACAACAGCACATCCACAACCCCTTCTGCTGGAGAATGACGTGTCATACCTACAGGCCAGTGTGGAGCTCCCTTGTCTCCCCTCCCTCCCCAGGGCCTGAGGGTATCCCTGCCCCCTGTCTGCTACTGGAGGAGGACCAGGAACCACTGGAGTCTCATACACAGATTGAGCCAAAGGTGGAGAGAAAGCAATGACACTCTTCTCCATGCACACAGGCAAATCATACTCACAAAAGCTGTTGCAATTCAAATCAGGTCAAATTTGATTTGTCACATACACATGTTTAGCAGATGTTATTGTGGGTGTAGCGAAATGCTTGTGTTCCTAGCTCCAACGGTGCAGTAATATCTAACACTTCACAACAATACAAACAGCAATTCAAGTCTGTGTGTATGGGGCAGCAGCCTCAAAGGTGCAGGGAAACGTAACCGGGTGGAAGCCACCTAGTGATGGCTATCTAACAGTCTGATGGCCTTGAGATAGAAGCTGTTTTTCAGTCTCTCGGGCCCAGCTTTGATGCACCTATACTCACCTCGCCTTCTGGATGATAGTGGGATGAACAGGCAGTGGCTTGGGTGGTTGTTGTCCTTGATGATCTTCCTGTGACATCGGGTGCTGTAGGTGTCCTGGAGGGCAGGTAGTTTGCCCCCAATGATGCGTTGGGCAGACCGCACCACCCTCTGGAGAGCCCTACAGTTGCTGGCGGTGCAGTTGCCGTACCAGGAAGAGGTGCTGTTGCGCCTTCTTCATCATACTGTCTGTGTGGGTGGACCATTTCAGATCGTCAGTGATGTGTACGGCGAGGAAATTGAAGCTTTCCAACTGCTCCACCGCGGTCCCATAGGGGCGTGCTCCCTCCACGATCAGATCCTTTGTTTTGTCTACATTGAGTGACAGGTTATTTTCCTGGCACCACGCTCCCAGGGCTCTTACCTCCTCTCTGTAGGCTCTCGTCATTGTTGGTAATCAGGCCTACTACTGTTGTGTCGTGATTGAGTTGGAGGCGTGCGTGGCAACGCAGTCATGGGTGAACAGGGAGTACAGGAGGGGGCTGAGCACGCACCCTTGTGGGGCCCCAGTGTTGAGGATCAGCGAAGTGGAGGTGTTGTTTCCTACCTTCACCACCTGGGGGCGGCCTGTCAGGAAGTCCAGGACTACTGCAACAACGTTTTTTTATGGATGTTGTTTTTTGCCACAGAAACGTAAAGGTGGGTGGCCAAAGGGAAAGAAGAGGCAACCTCAGAGAGAGTTAACTGCCCCAGAGTTCCAACAACAGGGTGAGAGATGCACACACACACATCCGCACATAAACACACTTGTTTATTGGGAGAGGAGATGTTACTCTCATTGTGAAGAGCTCTATTGTGTGTGTGTATGCCCATGTAGTGTGTTACATAGTGTCTAGACTCTAGGGTGTAGTAGTTATGTAATTAGATGTGCTCTAAGATTATTGCTGTTGGTGGTTCTTGTTGTCAGGAGGCTCTTGGGAGGCCCTCACAGGTCTGTATGTGTCTGCGTGTGTGTGCGTATGTTCCTGTGTGTGTGCACATGTGCATGCGAAGGGGTGGTACATATGCAATTTTGTTCTCGGCAAGTGTTTTTTTTTGTAAGCCGATGCAATAGCAGCGTTTCACCAGTAAGTGGCTGTATAGGGCTCAAGTCAGTTGTGTTCTCTTTTCAAAGTGCTGTTGAGAATGCTTACTGTGTTCTATGTTTTTTTTTGAAAGCTTTGTGTGTGTTTCTGCTCAGAGGAGTTTGGGAAGGACAGAGGCAGCAGGCTCCAGGGATGGAGAGAAGCCCTGTGGGTGAGGAAGAGGAGGCAGAGTTGGCTCGTATGTTGGGTCTGTCCTCGCTGGACATCAGTGTGCTGCAGGAGCTGCTGCTCGGACACATACTGACCAGCACTGACCGCTAATCGCCATGACCACATGTACGACTTGGACAAAGGCCATTTCTAAAAAGGCTGAAGCTGCGGATCCATAGCTAACCTCCCCGTCCCGCCTGCCTGGATCCGTTTTCCCCAGAGCTGAAGAGCCGAATCACGTTCTGCACGTGTTTCCTTACCTAAATTGAGATCTTCTTGAGTTATACCGTGTTCTTTTGAATTATGGACAGTGAGCCAATTTTAGAGCAGTTGGTGGAAACAATTTGTCGCATAGTCTACCTGTGTTAAGTTTCAATCACAGCACATATTTTGCCTAGTGGGTGAGGAAGTGGGCTATTGAGGTTTTGCCAAAAATGGGACCATTTGCACAAACATCCTAAAGTTTCATAAGAAATTAGATTGTTTTCTGTCTTACAGTGACCTTATATTATGCTATTATATTTGGTTATGTTATATAGAATCAATAAGTGATCTTGCAGACATTGCTTCAGCTTTGATATAACTTTATTAAACAAATACCATTTATGTCAGACTAGCCTGATCTCTACGAGACTGTGCAACAAGTAGAGGATCCCGCACATGCACAGAAGTCGTGAAGATGGCTCGACAAAACCTATTCCCCCTCAGGAGACTGAAAAGATTTGGCATGGGTCCTCAGATCCTCAACAGGTTCTACAGCTGCACAATCAAGAGCATCCTGACTGGTTGCATCACTGCCTGGTATGGGAACTGTTCGGCCTCCGACCGCAAGGCACTACAGAGGATAGTGCGTACGGCCCATTACATTACTGGGGCAAAGCTTCCTGCCATCCAGGACCTCTATACCAGGCGGTGTAAGAGGGAGGAAGGCCCTAAAAATTGTCAAAGACTCCAGCCACCCTAGTCATAGACTGTTCTCTCTGCTACCGCACAGCAAGCGGTACCGGAGCGACAAGTCTAGGTCCAAGAGGCTTCTAAACAGCTTCTACCCCCAAGCCATAAGACTCCTGAACATTTAATCAAATGGCTACCCAGAAAATTTGCATTGCCCCCCCTCTGCCCCTCTTTTACACCGCTGCTACTCTCTGTTGTTGTCATCTATGCATAGTCACGTTATTAATTCTACCTACATGTACATATTACCTCAATTACCTCGACTAACCGGTGCCCCTGCACATTGACTCTGTACCGGTACCCTCCCTGTATATAGTCTTGCTATTGTTATTTTACTGCTGCTCTTTAATACTTGTTACTTTTATTTCTTATTCTTATTTTTTATTATTATATATATATTTTTAAACTGCATTGTTGGTTAGGGGCTTGTAAGTAAGCATTTCACTGTATTCGGCTCATGTAACAAATAAGATTTGATTTGAAGCTTCAGGAACTTTAGTGTTGGAAAGAGGGGTCCAGGAAAGTTGGATTTGCAGCCACTCCATTCTAACAACCACATTGAAACACTGTCTATTTCTACACCTCTCTCTCTCTCTCTCTGAGGGACTTTGAGTTGCAGCTCTTGGGAGTGTTTCTGGCCCAGGAGAGGCGGAGACAGGATCAGCTGAGGGTGGAGCTAAACAATCTGAAGCCGGGGTCATGCTCAGGTCCAGGACCAGCTTTCCCATGACTCCATAGTAACCTCACCACTCAAACAATAGGGAATTAAAGTGTTACTGTGTACTGTGTCCCATTGTAGAATCCTTATGCTCAACAGACAGTGTTCATAATTATTTTGTTATTGGTTGGCCTCTCTCTTGGTTTCTCTCACTTTCCTCCTCGCCATCTGTAGGAGCGTAAGGAGTGTTTGGAGTTTGAGCTCCAGGTTCTCAGGGCCTTCAGGGAGATCCTGGACTGTCAGCTCCCCACCCTCACCATGGAACCATTACTTTTTCACACAGCCAGAGGTAACAAAGGGATGGAGAGAGGAAGGAGAGAGAGGATTGTGTGTCTATTTAAAGAGAGAGGGGTAAGGGCGCGAGAGGGAAGGGATGATGGAGGGAGACATGAATGACAGAGAAGGGGAGAGAGAATGAATGTGGGTGAATGAGAGATGGAAAATGAGAGTCAGAAAGAAGGAATGAGAGGGAAGATAGAGGGGGATTCATTTCTTAACAGCAGTTCTGTGAGGTAGTTATAAATTAAACCTGATTACTAGATTAGTGCAATCCAGTTGGAGGGGATGAGTGAATTTCCTGCTGTGGCACTTTCCATTCAAACTCTGTTAAGCATACCCACATACAAATTTTTCCATGTATTGGGTAATAATCTCAAGCCCGAGGTTTAGAATAATTTGCTTCTTATGAGTCCAATCCCTTTCATTGTGCTAATCTCCATCAGGGTGTTGGGTCTACACCCAGCAAGGCTAGTGAGGGTTCCATTTGCGGGACAGCAGTGCTGGAGTTGGCATCAAGTTAATGGCTCATGGTAGAGATCACAGTAGTGTTTAAGTCCAGACAAAAGAAGGGTAAGGGAGTCTATCATCCTTTCCTTATCCCTGTCGGGTGGTGACTGATTTAAGACGATAGGACAGGATCAAGCCTCATGTTAGGCAATCACCGTATTTATGTCCCCTATTATACAGTTCATTAAATTCAGTGGTCAGGGAGGACTGGAGGTGAAGAAAAAGTTAAG
Source organism: Salvelinus fontinalis (assembly GCF_029448725.1). Taxonomy (NCBI): domain Eukaryota; kingdom Metazoa; phylum Chordata; class Actinopteri; order Salmoniformes; family Salmonidae; genus Salvelinus; species Salvelinus fontinalis. The sequence goes on from NC_074670.1 coordinate 47,099,862, forward strand.
ACATGATAACAGAAATATGACCTTTTTGTTTATATATATATACAGTACCAGTCAAAAGTTTGGGGACACTTACTCGTTCAAGGGTTTTTCTTTATTTTTTAAATTATTTTCTACATTGTAGAATAATAGTGAATACATCAAACTATGAAATAACACATGAAATCATGTAGTAACCAATAAAGTGTTAAACAAATCAAAATATATTTTAGATTTGAGATTCTTCAAAGTAGTAACCCTTTGCCTTGATGCCAGTATTGCACACTCTTGGCATTCTCTCAACCAGCTTCATGAGGAATACTTTTCCAACAGTCTTGAAGGAGTTCCCACATATGCTGAGCACTTGTTGGCTGCTTTTCCTTCACGCAATACCATCTCAATTGGGTTGAGGTCGAGTGATTGTGGAGGCCAGGTCATCTGATGCAGCACCACCACTCTGCTTCTTGGTCAAATTACACAGCCTGGAGGTGTATTTTATCTTTATTTAACTAGGGAAGTCAGTTCAGAACCCATTCTTACTTTACCAAACCCTCCGCTAACCCGGACAACACTGGGCCAATTGTGCACCGCCCTATGGGACTATGATGCAGCCCGGGATTGAACAAGGGTCTGTGGTGACGCCTCTAGCACTGAGATGCAGTGCCTTAGACCACTGCACCACTCGGGAGGTCATTGTCCTGTTGAAAAAAAGTATTATATTCCCACTAAGCACAAACCAGATGGGATGGCATATGCAGAATGCTGTGGTAGCCATGCTGGTGCCTTGAATTCCAAATAAATAACTGACAGTATCACCAGCAAAGCACCATCACACCACCTCCTCCATGCTTCACGGTGGGAACCACACATGCGGAGTTCATCCGTTCACCTACTCTGCTTCTCACAAAGACACAGCGGTTGGAACCAAAAATCTCAAATTTAGACATATTTCCAACACTCTAATGTCTATTGCCAATGTTTCTTGGCCCAAGCAAGTCTCTTCTTCTTATTGGTGTCCTTTAGTAGTGATTTCTTTGCAGAAATTTGACCATGAAGGCCTGATTCACGCAGTCTCCTCTGAACAGTTGATGTTGAGATGTGTTTGTTACTTGAACTCTGTGAAGCATTTATTTGGGCTGCAATTTCTGAGGTGCAGTTAACTCCAATGAACTTATCCTCAGCAGCAGAGGTAACTCTGGCTCTTCCTTCCCTGTGGCGGTCCTCATGCGAGCCAGTTTCATCTTAGCGCTTGATGGTTTTGCGACTGCACTTGCGGAATCTTCATGTCTTAAAGTAATGATGGACTGTCATTTCTCTTTGCTTATTTGAGCTGTTCTTGCCATAATATGGACTTGATCTTTTACCTAATAGGGCTATCTTCTGTATACCACTCCTACCTTGTCACAATACAACTGATTGGCTCAAACACATTAAGAAGGAAAGAAATTCAACAAATTAACTTTTAACAAGGCAGACCTGTTAATTGAAATGCATTCCAGGTGACTACCTCATGAAGCTGGTTGAGAGAATGCCAAGAGTGTGCAAACCTTTCATCAAGGCAAAGGGTGGATACTTTGAAGAATCTCAAATATAAAATATATTTTGATTTGTTTAAACCTTTTTTGGTTACTACGTAATTCCATATGTGTTATTTCATAGTTTTAATGTCTTCACTATTATTCTGACTTTCTGACGTACAGGAAGAAGGGAACCTCAGGTAACCATAGCAACCAACCAGGGTTTGTGTTAGAGTGGACAGTGACGGAGTAGTTAAATATCTGTATCCATTACCAACATTCTAGGGAATGCGCCCCTAGTGTCCACTACCCACCCTTTGAAGTTCCCTTTGTAGGGAAGGGAGCTGTTTTTTCAGAATGGAACAAAGCCTGGGTACCACAGCAGCAGTGGTAACTTGTGACTGAGATGCTGCCTTGATAATGATGGATAGGATTTACATAGTGCTTTTCCAAGTGCTCAGAGAGCTTTATATTGTAACAGGACACCCAGCTGAGGCTGTGCGCCAACGTGAGATGTTGCTTGCTGTTAGATCGCCGGTGCGGCGAGCAGCCTCACTTCTCCATATTGATCTGCTTCTATTTTTAGGCTCTGGGAGATGTGAGGATGAGGAGGAAGATGAGAATAAAGGATGAAGCCAGGGAAACAGAAGGGCCACACTTTAAACAAGGACCCCAAGGGGCCGTCGGTTGGCAGCTTTTCATGTCTGTTTTTTGTTCTGTTTGTAGATTTGAGTGTTTCTTTGTTTCTGGTGCGGTTTTGAGCGATGAGTCAGTTCTTGCAGCCAGGGGTCTTTTGTAAACTGTTGCTACGCACAAGCTATGTTTGTTGCTAGTGAGTGTGTGCTTTAGAGTGTAGCTTCGTTAGCCGCTTTTCTAAAAAAACATTATTTCCATGACATAGACTGACCAGGTGAATCCGGGTGAAAGCTATGATCCCTTATTGATGTCACTTGTTAAATCCACTTCAATTGGTGTAGATGAAGGGGAGGAGATAGGTTAAAGAAGGATTTTTAAGCCTTGGCACAAATTGAGACATGGGTTGTGTATGTGTGTCATTGAGAGGGTAAATGGACAAGACAAAATATTGAAGTGCCTTTGAACGGGACATGGTAGTAGGTGCCAGTGGTGTAAAGTACTTAAGTAAAAAATACTTGAAAGTACTACTTAAGTAGTTTTTTGGGGTATCTCCTTCACTATTTATATGTTTGACTACTTTTACTTCACTACATTCCTAAAGAAAATGATGTACGTTTTACTCCATACATTTTCCCTGACACCCAAAAGTACTTTTGAATGCTTAGCAGGACAGGAAAATGGTCTAATTCACACACTTATCAAGAGAACATCCCTGGTTATCTCTACTGCCTCTGATCTGATGGACTCACTTTGTTTGCAAATTATATCTTAGTGTTTGAGCTTGCCCCTGGCTATCCATACATTTAAAAAACAAGAAAATTAAGCGGTGTGGTTTCCTTAATATAAGACATTTTAAATGATTTATACTTTTGATACTTAAGTATATTTAGCAATTACACTTACTTTTGATACCTAAGTATATTTAAAAGCAAATACTTTTACTCAAGTAGTATTTTACTGGGTGACTCACTTTTACTTTAGTCATTTTCTATGAAGGTATATTTACTTTTACTCAAGTTTGACAATTGGGTACTTTTTCCATCACTGGAAGGTGCCAGGAACTGAAACTCTGCTGAGTTTTTAACACTCAACAGTTTCCCGTGTGTATCAAGAATGGTCCACCACCCAAAGGACATCCAGCCAACTTGACACAACTTTGGGAATCATTGGAGTCAGTGGCAATTTTAGCATGTAACTCTTGGTGGGGCAAACTCCCAAAATGTTTTTTAGATGCATGCTAGCAAAGCCACAACACTAAACAGTGCATTAATTGCACTATAACGGTGACAAACGGTGCCCACAAACTGTTAGGGCTACATAAAGCTGTCCCAACAGCAGAGCTTTCTTTTCAGCACCATGAAGTGAATCCTTACCACTGTTACACCTGGCTGTCAGCGGAGTCTGGCAGCGAAACAGGTCATTCAGCCTCATTTACTGCCTTTTCAAAAAACATAGCTGATATGGCTGACTTGCTTAAACAAATGTAGTCTCTACTGACAATTGAGATGTACTGTACAAACTATGGCATAAGGGAATGATGAGGCAATCCGTAATTTCAATTATGACATTAATGAGCGAGCTTGGACAGGTGTAGTCAATATAACTATTTGTTCATCACTTTTGAAATGTACAGCACAGAATTCAGAACCTGGCCCGGCCTTACAGTATTCTCCTTGTACACCAAGTCAGAACCGTAGGATAAATAAAGGGGGCATATAAACAGACAATGAAAGCTCTTACAATATTTGATGATTACATTTCTCTAAAACAGGCTACAGCCTACATGTGCACGACCAAGTCAGAACAGTATACTAAGTTATGAGTGTGAAATGGACCAAATTATTAGGGTGAGGCACATGGGCTACTAACAGCTTAGTATACAACATATACTTAGCACAACTTTCTTAGCTACAGTATAAATATCTCCCTGGTATATTACATCATTTATGCAGCAGCATACAATAAATTTTTGGACTCACCTTGTTGTGCTGTGCTCACTTGAACAAGAAGGTGGCGCGGCGGTCGTTGTGGGCAAATTTTGTCATCAAAGTCAGACATTCTCTGGATTTATGCTGCTTTCAAGACAACTGTTAACTCTGGGGGGGAAAAAACAAGGTTGAATCATGACGTCAGTGATCTTCAGGTCGGAGCACTAGAAAGAGGCCCGAGTTCCTGACTTGGAATTCCGAGTTGGATGACCGTTCACAACGTATTTTCCCAGTCGCAGCTAGTTTTTTTTCAGAGTTCCCAGTTGTCTTCAACTCACTGAAGTCTGAGATTTCCCATTTCCGAGTTTTAGTTGTTTTGAATGCGGCAGAAGTCATGCTGGATTGACAGCATGGTCAATGTATTCAACATTTTCTGGCCCATGGTGTGTTGCGAGTGAATGTTTATCGTTTTAAGCTTGGAAAAGAGACCCTTAAACCCAGACTTGTACCCCACACACTCCACTGAATAGCAGGCTAGTGATTGCTTTACAAAGCTTGCAGTTAGCCACTGATTTCTTCCAAACCCCTCATTGTTGAATTTGCAATTTCTAACTTGTTGTGTAATGTTTATGTCCAATGGCTGATGAGCACCGATACGTTTAATCTATGATTTCTCATCATATGACAAGGATTGTAATGATTTGCCAGTAGATTGTCGACCTGATTCATGATGATAACTGCTTTTCTAGCTTGCTAGCTAAGATTTTGAAAGTATGACGTTGACATGATTAGTCCAATCAAAGCTACGGTAGATATAACGTGATTTGACGTCATTTTATCTGTGGCCAATGACCTTGAGCCTTCTTGGATGGGCACTTCTAATGTAAATCTATGGCAGCACCCAAGGGGCTTGAATTTTCGAGCTCTCCCCATAGATTTTGCGGCGACGTAGTGTCCCCATGAGTGACAGAACACTGAGCCAATCACGGCGCAACTAGAGAACATTACCAACCCCTACGCTCCGTATTTTCCACTGGCTGCCCCACCACCACCACCACAGAAAGCACTGAGCTAGGCTGAAACATCTGCATTTTGGAGCTGCCTTATTCAAGAAAGCAACTCAATATTTGGACAGTGTTCTTAATGTTTTGTACACTCAGTGTATAGTCTACATAACAGAATGTACAGGCTTTGTTAAATGTTTGCCTAGTATGCTAAAAAACGCACTGCAACGGTTGTTTACTTTCCTACCACTGAAGCAAATATACCCATTCCACCCTGAGCCCACATTTTGTTCCTTCCTTGCACTGGCCACACAGCAGCATTTCATCTAGATATTCTAAGTCTGTGTTATGACGCTGGCTGAGGAAGGTGTAAAAGTGTATTTGTAAAGTAAAGAACAGTAGTGGAATGTGTAATGGAACGGTTCTGTTTCCATGGTTCGCTTCTCACACACCGTTCCTCACAGACAGATATGTTTACATTACGTCCGGTCTTTCAATGGACAGGAACAAAATAAATAAATGGCACCCCAACCACTTTCTTTACCAATATGTAGTCTGTGCAGTGTGTTTGAGTTATGTTCTGTGTGTGTTTTGGCTGCTGCTTTGGGTAAGGATGTGGAACATCAGACTCGTGTAGTCTGTGTAATGGAGGGTGAGTCATGCCGACGAAGCCTCATTTACTACACGTGAAGCATTACATCACTACTGGCAGGCTGTGACAGTGTGGGACTAGGATCAACATTGGGGAAAGGTGACATTTCAGAGCCTGTACTGTACTGCCTGAGAACATGGACATGGGGGAGAGAGAGGGGTCTAAGGGATGTTTATGTGTGTGTGTGTGTGTGTAGGAAAGGGAGAGAGAGTGGTGGGAAGGGAGGATCACTATCAGTAGCTTCATTTGATGATCTAAATCTCCATATAACTCAATCTCTCGCAGGTCCCATCTGAGCCCTTCAGACTGTCACTAAAGAAGCTGGTTTATAATTAGTTTAAATTGTTAATGCTCATGAATATATTTAAGCTCATACTGTCACACACATGAATTCTTAAGCTGGTTATGTAAAGTTTATTAAGACAGAGGCTTGTTTCTACACTCCGCTCCTTTCATTACAGCCATAGGAAAATAGAATAGCTATAGCGTCCATCACCACTATTTCTACACTGAATACGGCCTCAAACGCCCATCCCATTCCACAGCACACAAATCAAGTTTAAAAAAATTGAGAGACCGATTCATACAATTCTGAAAAGCAACACTCACTATTAGTCAGTCTCTCTCTGCCTGCCCCGCATTCAAACCATCCCTCCAAAGCCCCTCCCCTCCCCCTTCCTTCCGTCTGTTATGCAGCTTTCACCCATGCAGCCCAATTCTGATATTTTTCACTAATTGGTCTTATTTACTAATCAGATCAGCTCTGAAAAAGATCTAATGTGAAAAGATCTGATGTGACTATTCAAAAGAACAATTAGTGGGGGAAAAGATCAGAATTGGTCTGCCTGTGTAAACGCAGCCTCATTGTGCTGTTCTCAGCATCAGGCCTAGCCTACCAACCACACTCACCCTCCCAACCGCCTATGGCCCTGCAGCGATGGACTACATATGCTGCCACTAACGTGTGCAGTGGAGTCTGTTAGTGGGTGTCTGCGTGTGTATGTCTGTGTGTTGAACGCCACTCAGACCACAGCAGTAGGCATAGAGAGAGAGAGAGACAGGCAGCTGGGCGTGAGTAATGCATCCATCCAAGCCCAGGGAATCTGGGTCACAGTCACATTACTGTGGGACTTCAGGCAGACACTCTTATTTACTCTCACTAGATACTTATACTGCTGGGTGATGTTCACTAACGCAAACTCTCCTCCTAGTCGAACATGCCGATAGTAAGCCCAGTTACTCTGTGGGATGGGTAGTCTATAGCTGCATTGACAGCCCACTCCTGATTGACATTGGAATGATCATTCACCAGATGGAGGAGCAAAGAATTGACTAGGGAAGGAAGTGGAACAGTGCCTAAGCTATAACGTTTTTTTCTCTCACATTCAGTCCACTTCAAAGGGTCAGAGGTTAATTGGGTATCATCATTATTCAAAAGCCTATTATTAGGATAGAGGACTGGTTGTGTGCATTATTAGGCACATCTTAAAGACAAGGGGGATAGCATCATATATGCGTAATTGCATAGCTTATTGCCAGACCACCAGGCGTCCTGCTATGACGGTGCACGCTTCTCCCGCACAATGCACGCACGCTCTTCCCGTGCGGTGTCATTCCTGAACACGCAGTCAGGTGTCGCGTGCTTTTTGCGTTACCGGCGACGTCCATGATTTTCCCACGTCCACGTAGCGTTGGTTTTTTAATCTCCCATTTTATTACCGGGAGAGCTGAGCTGTTGGATGAAATGTTTTGAGAGAAAACTGACGTCGTGTAGGCGTGGTGTGTGCCAGCGTGCAGAGAGAAGCCCACCGCAGAACCGTTAATCCAGTCCGGACACCACGTTTTAGTGGAATTTAGCCTACATTTTGCCAAATTTTACCATTCGCTGCTATTTATGAAGGGATTAATTCATAGCAGACTATTTGAGAGGATAAGTTTGTAACTCGCCTGCTCGATGGAAAAAAGAGAACGCCCAGCACAGCATCCCAAATCGAGGTGAGAGTGCGCTCTATAAACCGACGCCGAGGCACCGCTGTCATAGTGAATGAGAACCAGCGACGTTTAACCAGACCGACAAGAATACCTCTCACTTGATGACTGACACCATTTAAGTAAGTTTATGTTGGGCAGCCCGATAGCTCTGTAGGCAAATTTGTGTGACGTGCGCAAACTGACAGGCAGGCTTTGGCTTCTGCAACGGGCGACATCCTCTGATATCCGGGTAGCGCTGCCAGTCATCACTTAACTCTATACTTCCGTCTTTACATTGTATCTTCTTTACACGTAGTCCGTGTAACATTGTAATATTGTGTCTAGCCGCCTGATGTTACAAAATGGCCTTGACAGATTGCTGATCTTCAGCTTTTTCGAGCCATCTTGGCCATGCATATGGATGTTGTGGTCTGCGGCAGGGCTGGCCCTGGACATTTGGGGGGCCCTAGGCGAAATTTGGTGGTGGTTAAATAGCTGATGTCCTAGGGACATGTCCATCTCCAATATTACATGTCCATCTGACATGTCCATCTCCTCTAGCCTACAGTACTGTAATATTGCCTGAAACAGCTGGACCCATGTACATAATTTCTCCAAGTGGACACAACATATGTGTCCCGCTTACATCACTAATGATGGTGATTTAGAAGGGGTGATCCGCAGGTGCTTTGGGCACCTAAACTCAGATTTGGCATCAAATGTGACTCTTGGCTATTTGAATCTTTAGGGCAACAGCTGCCTGGACGATTTGCTCTCTTCACTGCCTCTCCTCCAACCCTCAAACTCCTGACCCCAACCCTTGCCCTTTATCCCTGCCCTTCTAATACATTTGGTATGGAGTCTGATGTATGTCCCACTCCGCCTTGCCTTTCTCACTTTATTTCTCCTTGCTTTCAATGCTGGCTCTGTATCCCTCTCCCTTTCTCACGCCTCACCTCTTACCCATCTCACCCCAGCCTTGAGTAGGGTAAGAGTGTTGGAGAAAACAAGAGCTGGAGGCAGGTTTTAATGAGGTTACTGGATGCATTGCCATGTGTGTGAGGGGATGAGAGGCTGCTACTGCTATCGCTTCTGCTGCTACACACGCACACTAGGGCCAGGACGATACCGGTATCGCAAGTCTCGTTAGTAGCGTGGCAAGGAAACTAAACATGAAGCGGATTTAACTTTAGGAAAACATCCTGAATGTTGTAAATTAACATCCCTATGTTGTCATCCATAGTCACGTTTTATTTCATTTCTAAGCTAAAGCACGAAACCTTTTACATACAGCAGGTTTTTAAAGAACCAAAGAGTTTGGTCTGCTTCGTGTTTTCACTTTGGACAAAATATTGGCACAGGGGTATCGTCCTGGACCTGAACACACACACACGGCTATTTAAATCCCACACATCGCTCTATCAAATTCAGCATAGTACCATCATCACATACAGTAGGTAGCAAGCAGTCCTTTTAATAGACTGCAATGTTATACCGTTGAGCCCTCCGTCCCCTCTCTTTACACAACACTGCAGCTCCCATCATGACTTGGACTGTTGTGAATATAGAGTTGTTTGTACTCACTAAAAACAAATGGGTTAAAAATAACCCAACCGTGGTTCATTATAGCACCTACCTCACGTTGGGTTATTTTAACCCAATGCATTGAGTAGATTTTTTAAAAACCCAGCGCATTGGGTTATCTAATCAACCCACAGTTGGGTTAGCTATAACCCAATGTCACTGGGATTATTATGTTAAATCGTTGTATTTAATGACTTTATTTGAAACACATTCACATTGATACCCC